>NC_059418.1:4357057-4359557 GCF_905220565.1 Melitaea cinxia | reverse complement strand
CGCCTACCGCGACGACTACGCGACGGCATACGCGTACGCGCGTCGTCGTTCGTTGCGAACGATACTCGGATGATTCGCGTGCGTATAACGTACAGGACGCGCGCGATAGAACGACGATCCGTGTCTCTCGGACTGCGCGACGTCGCCGCATCGCTCTCCGTTTACCCCGTCGACATAGAAGCGCGCATATGTATAGTCGTTAGTTTGTTTTTCTAAGACTATACGCGCGCGACGTCACCGAAAGGACGGAGAGACGCGGGACGTCGTCGTCTTCGAGACGAGAACGTCGAGCTGCGCGTACGTACGCGAGATACGGGTACAGGTCGAAACCTGTACCGCTGTCTCTCGCATCGACGTAAACGCCAATATACGCGCGCGCACACACGGCACATATACGCATATACGCTTATTCGCTCCGTATCGAACGTTAACAATATTTAAACGGACCGAAGTCTCTGATTGAGACATACGGAGACCGGTCATATGTACGATCGTAATAAACGAATTTATATACGAACGTACAGTGTGATATATGTATTTATGCAGCCGGCCCTCAGACTAGGAGTGGTCCTGGATGTTTCTCCACGGACCGCAATGTGCGTTCGAAATGTCGATGTTCAAATGTGTCCTTGCAGTTCACACTATGACGCGCAGTTAACTGCGTTCTTCATCGACCCGCGAGCCAAGTGATCCACCGTCCAGGGTAATGGTTTCGTTGTAGATCGAAATCTACATCGTATTAATTGAATAAGATTCGTTAAGAGTCTTATAAAAATAAAAAAAAAAAAAATAAATAAATAAAATGTACGGTCGGTCACCGCGAAACGGTTGCGCGCGACTTTTATATTTGTTTTTTTTTGTTCAACGTCGTTTTTTTTCCGTCGTTGAACAGAATGTCTATTAGCGTCACTACGCGTATATCGCAGAAACTTCACGCTCGAGGGCGATACGTCTCGCAATACGGCAGTTTCGTTAATGATCCTTCCGCAGGTTCCCCTACGGAAACCTTGTTACGACTTTTACTTCCTCTAAATGATCAAGTTTGGTCAAGCTTCCCAGCAACGCCGACGGCCGTGAAGCCACCGCGTGTCGGTCCGAAGACCTCACTAAATCATTCAATCGGTAGTAGCGACGGGCGGTGTGTACAAAGGGCAGGGACGTAATCAACGCGAGCTTATGACTCGCGCTTACTAGGAATTCCTCGTTTATGGGGGAACCCCAATCCCCAGCACGAAGGAGTTTCAACGGGTTGCCCGGGCCTCTAGGCCAGGGAGAACATGCTGATTCCTTCAGTGTAGCGCGCGTGCGGCCCAGGACATCTAAGGGCATCACAGACCTGTTATTGCTCAATCTCGTGCGGCTCGAAGCCGCCGGTCCCTCTAAGAAGAATTTTAATACGCCGCCAGTGAGTTGTCCGACCGAAATCGGACACACCTAAATGACGACGCCTATTTAGCAGGCTAGAGTCTCGTTCGTTACCGGAATTAACCAGACAAATCGCTCCACCAACTAAGAACGGCCATGCACCACCACCCACCGAATCAAGAAAGAGCTGTTAATCTGTCAATCCTTCCGGTGTCCGGGCCTGGTGAGATTTCCCGTGTTGAGTCAAATTAAGCCGCAGGCTCCACTCCTGGTGGTGCCCTTCCGTCAATTCCTTTAAGTTTCAGCTTTGCAACCATACTCCCCCCGGAGTCCAAAATCTTTGGTTTCCCGGAAGCTGCCCGCCGAGCCATTGTAGTAACGTCGGCGGATCGCTAGATGACATATTTACGGTTAGAACTAGGGCGGTATCTAATCGCCTTCGAACCTCTAACTTTCGTTCTTGATTGATGAAAACACCTTTGGCAAATGCTTTCGCTGATGTTCGTCTTGCGACGATCCAAGAATTTCACCTCTAACGTCGCAATACGAATGCCCCCAGTTATCCCTATTAATCATTACCTCGGAGTTCTGAAAACCAACAAAATAGAACCGAGATCATATTCTATTATTCCATGCACGAAATATTCAAGCGGCATTTTGAGCCCGCTTTGAGCACTCTAATTTGTTCAAAGTAAAATTGTCGGCCCACCTCGACACTCACCGAAGAGCACCGCGATAGGATTTTGATATTGAACCGGCGTTTTACCGCCGGCTCACCGACGATATGCTCCGCAGACGTGTCGGTATCACCGCGGATGCGGTGCACCGGCAGCGCGGCGCACAAATGCAACTACGAGCTTTTTAACCGCAACAATTTTAGTATACGCTATTGGAGCTGGAATTACCGCGGCTGCTGGCACCAGACTTGCCCTCCAATTGTTCCTCGTTAAAGTATTTAAAGTGTACTCATTCCGATTACGAGGCCTCGAAAGAGTCCCGTATCGTTATTTTTCGTCACTACCTCCCCGTGCCGGGAGTGGGTAATTTGCGCGCCTGCTGCCTTCCTTGGATGTGGTAGCCGTTTCTCAGGCTCCCTCTCCGGAATCGAACCCTGATTCCCCGTTACCCGTGACAA
>NC_059418.1:4344557-4352057 GCF_905220565.1 Melitaea cinxia | reverse complement strand
TGGTGACACCATCCGGCTTCGGCAGCCTCAGGAGATCGTCCAGGAGGAGGTTCCATAACGTGGGGCCCAGAACCGATCCTTGCGGACACCCCATGGTGGAAGTTTTCCACAAGGTCCGGGAGCCGACCGACATGCCTATGCGTCGGCCGCTGAAGTAGCTCACCAAAATCCGATAGATATTCGGCGAGACCCCAGCGGCCTTCGCCTTCAGCAAAATCATCGGCCACCAGGCGTTGTCGAACGCACCAGAGATGTCCAGAAAGACCAGCTGGACGTATTTATGCGCAGAGTTGTCGACGCGTTCGAACACTGTTCGAAGGGCGGTCACAGTGGAGCGCCCCTTAACAAAACCGTGTTGGTCGTCGGAAATGCCGCGATACAGGCAGGGAGCGCACGCGATGATGATACGCTCGAGAATTTTGCCCAGGATAGGCAGCAGTGTGATGGGCCTGTAAGCCTTCGGATCTGTCAGCGGCTTGTCGTTTCCCTTCGGCAGGACTATCAATGCGCCTATCTTCCAGATATCCGGAAAGACTCCCTCAGAGATGCAGGCCGAGTACATCAGCAACATCTCGCCGGAGGAAGCCTTCCAGGCGTTCCTGATGATCCTACGGGTGATTCCATCCAGTCCGGGACTTGTGTTAGGCAGGTTCCTGATGATGAGTTCCACAGTGGCTCGACCGGGCGCATCCGAATCCCCACCGGACGGTGGGAAAGCGGCGGCCACACGCACCTTTCGGTGGTACTCGTCGTCGGTAGCTGTAGCGTCGTCGGGGCATAGGGAGTAGAGAAGTTCGTGCATGGCGGTTCCAGTGTCGATGGCGTATCCCTCAACGAGCTTCCCTCCGTGAAGCACGTTCCTGGGGGGGCGCGTCCTGCCGGTCGCGGCGCGGTACGCGAGCCCCCAGGGGTCGTTGTTTCCCGTTTCGGCAACTTGTCTAAAGTGCGTGATTTCCGCTTCCTTCATGGCCCGCTTGTATTCGCGTCTGGCCTCCTGTAACGCTTATAAGTAGATAGGGACAGCGGGAATCTCGTTAATCCATTCATGCGCGTCACTAATTAGATGACGAGGCATTTGGCTACCTTAAGAGAGTCATAGTTACTCCCGCCGTTTACCCGCGCTTGCTTGAATTTCTTCACGTTGACATTCAGAGCACTGGGCAGAAATCACATTGCGTCAACACCCGCGAGGGCCATCGCAATGCTTTGTTTTAATTAGACAGTCGGATTCCCCTTGTCCGTGCCAGTTCTGAGCTGACCGTTGAACGGCGGTCGTACAGAACCGCGCCGATCGCGCACGAGACGAAACCGACGCGGCCTTACGGCTAGGAAGATCCGCGGAAGGCCGGAACGCGGGTCCGGATTCCGCCCGAACGCCCCCCGAGAGAGACGAACGAGCATCGACCAGGCCCGGCACCGGCCGCATCCGCTTCCCGTCCAAACCCGACACGCCCCGGTCCTCAGAGCCAATCCTTATTCCGAAGTTACGGATCCAATTTGCCGACTTCCCTTACCTACATTATTCTATCGACTAGAGGCTCTTCACCTTGGAGACCTGCTGCGGATATGGGTACGAACCGGCGCGACATCTCCACGTACATCCCTCACCTGAATTTTCAAGGTCCGCAGAGAGTATCCGGACACCGCCGCAAATGCGGTGCTCTTCGCGTTCCGAACCATATCTCCCTTCTATAGGATTCCATGGAACTCGAACGCTCAGGCAGAAAAGAAAACTCTTCCCGGACCCCTCGGCGGCGTCTTCAGGCCACTTTGGGTTACCCCGTCGAACACTCGCTTTGAAACGAGGGAACGATTATTGAAACGGTTCCGCTGCCGGGTTCCGGAATAGGAACCGGATTCCCTTTCGCTCAAAGGGCGTTATTCGGTTTATATATAATATAATATAAAAGAAAACACGCCACATCGACATAAGATCTCTCCTTGAGCTTAGGATCGACTGACTCGCGAGCAACTACTGTTCACGCGAAACCCTTCTCCACGTCAGTCCTCCAGGGCCTCGCTGGAGTATTTGCTACTACCACCAAGATCTGCACCGACGGAGGCTCCAAGCGGGCTCACGCCCAGACCCTTCTGCGCACTCCGCCGCGCACGTCCTACTCGTTACGGCATAATGACGCAAAACGTACAACGTCGCACGTGCCCGTAACGGTAGTGTATAGGCAAAACGCTTCAGCGCCATCCATTTTCAGGGCTGGTTGCTTCGGCAGGTGAGTCGTTGCACACTCCTTAGCGGATTCCGACTTCCATGGCCACCGTCCTGCTGTCATGAGCGACCAACGCCTTTCATGGTGTCCCATGAGCGTTTTTTAGGCGCCTTAACACTACGTTTGGTTCATCCCACAGCGCCAGTTCTGCTTACCAAAATTGGCCCACTTGGCACCGTCATCAGATCTCCGGCTTCATCGTTCGAGTAAGCCGGAGTTCTCACCCATTTAAAGTTTGAGAATAGGTTGAGGTCGTTTCGGCCCCAATGCCTCTAATCATTCGCTTTACCGGATGGGACTGTTAATAATCGACGCCAGCTATCCTGAGGGAAACTTCGGACGGAACCAGCTACTAGATGGTTCGATTAGTCTTTCGCCCCTATACCCAGTTCCGACGATCGATTTGCACGTCAGAATCGCTACGGTCCTCCATCAGGGTTTCCCCTGACTTCGACCTGACCAGGCATAGTTCACCATCTTTCGGGTCCCAGCATCTGTGCTCAGAGCGCGCCTACATTCACGGATTGGAAACGAGACGCCTCGGGAGTGCGAGAGATCGATCGAGACCGACGCTCCATCCTCCCTGAGCGCGCGGTTTAGCGCGCGCCTTCACTTTCGTTACGCCTTTCAGTTTTACGTTGAATAATCTCAATGACTCGCACACATGCTAGACTCCTTGGTCCGTGTTTCAAGACGGGTCCTGCGAGTGCCCGAAAATGAATCATCGCAGACGGATACGCGCACGGTCCGAGACAGCACGGCTGCGACGACAGCAGCGCCGCGTCAACGTCCGCACTCGGGCAGGACGTCGACATTGTACGGCGTTCGCTTGCGTCGGGCCGGACGCGCGCGAGGCGCGTGCGCGATTCGTATAAAAGTACGACTTTGTACTACCGTCCGACGGCCGATCGGCCACCGTCACGGTCCAATAGCGGTGCGTTAACACGACGACTGGACTCCCGAACGGCGCTTAGACCGACATCGAACGGGTCGCGATGTATTACTTAGAGAGAAGTGCACGCCGTCGACGGACGTCGACGGACGCGACCCGTGCCGCACGACGCACCCGCGAGGGGAGGCGTTCGACATCGAGGCGCGCGCCCGTACGCCGCCGATTGACGATGAATCTCTCCGTTCGTTCATTCGAGTTTCGCAGGTTTACCCCTGAACGGTTTCACGTACTCTTGAACTCTCTCTTCAAAGTTCTTTTCAACTTTCCCTCACGGTACTTGTTCGCTATCGGTCTCGCGGTAATATTTAGCCTTAGATGGAGTTTACCACCCACTTAGGGCTGCACTCTCAAGCAACCCGACTCTGAGGAGTGTACCTCTCGCCGTCTCGCTCCGTCGCTACGGGCCTGGCACCCTCTACGGGAAAACGGCCCCGTTCAAGACGAACTTGGACAGGAGTGGCGACGACGAGAAAGCGATACCTCCCGAACACCACATCTCCCGCGATCGTTACAACCGCGGGATTCAGTGCTGGGCTATTTCCTGTTCGCTCGCCGCTACTAAGGAAATCCTGGTTAGTTTCTTTTCCTCCGCTTACTAATATGCTTAAATTCGGCGGGTGATCCTCCCTGATCTGAGGCCAACGATAAAAAAAACGAGGCAGACGCGATATCCGTCGACGCGACGGCGCCGAAGGTACGCCGAGAGACGGGGGTCTCGTTAGAGTCCCGTCTTCGACGTCGGCGTCGGCGTCGACGCGCTCTTCGGACGTCGAGTCCGCCTACCGCGACGACTACGCGACGGCATACGCGTACGCGCGTCGTCGTTCGTGCGAACGATACTCGGATGATTCGCGTGCGTATAACGTACAGGACGCGCGCGATAGAACGACGATCCGTGTCTCTCGGACTGCGCGACGTCGCCGCATCGCTCTCCGTTTACCCCGTCGACATAGAAGCGCGCATATGTATAGTCGTTAGTTTGTTTTCTAAGACTATACGCGCGCGACGTCACCGAAAGGACGGAGAGACGCGGGACGTCGTCGTCTTCGAGACGAGAACGTCGAGCTGCGCGTACGTACGCGAGATACGGGTACAGGTCGAAACCTGTACCGCTGTCTCTCGCATCGACGTAAACGCAATATACGCGCGCGCACACACGGCACATATACGCATATACGCTTATTCGCTCCGTATCGAACGTTAACAATATTTAAACGGACCGAAGTCTCTGATTGAGACATACGGAGACCGTCATATGTACGATCGTAATAAACGAATTTATATACGAACGTACAGTGTGATATATGTATTTATGCAGCCGGCCCTCAGACAGGAGTGGTCCTGGATGTTTCTCCACGGACCGCAATGTGCGTTCGAAATGTCGATGTTCAAATGTGTCCTGCAGTTCACACTATGACGCGCAGTTAACTGCGTTCTTCATCGACCCGCGAGCCAAGTGATCCACCGTCCAGGGTAATGGTTTCGTTGTAGATCGAAATCTACATCGTATTAATTGAATAAGATTCGTTAAGAGTCTTATAAAAATAAAAAAAAAAAATAAATAAATAAAATGTACGGTCGGTCACCGCGAAACGGTGCGCGCGACTTTTATATTTTGTTTTTTTGTTCAACGTCGTTTTTTTTCCGTCGTTGAACAGAATGTCTATTAGCGTCACTACGCGTATATCGCAGAAACTTCACGCTCGAGGGCGATACGTCTCGCAATACGGCAGTTTCGTTAATGATCCTTCCGCAGGTTCCCCTACGGAAACCTTGTTACGACTTTTACTTCCTCTAAATGATCAAGTTTGGTCAACTTCCCAGCAACGCCGACGGCCGTGAAGCCACCGCGTGTCGGTCCGAAGACCTCACTAAATCATTCAATCGGTAGTAGCGACGGGCGGTGTGTACAAAGGGCAGGGACGTAATCAACGCGAGCTTATGACTCGCGCTTACTAGGAATTCCTCGTTTATGGGGGATAATTGCAAACCCCAATCCCCAGCACGAAGGAGTTTCAACGGGTTGCCCGGGCCTCTAGGCCAGGGAGAACATGCTGATTCCTTCAGTGTAGCGCGCGTGCGGCCCAGGACATCTAAGGGCATCACAGACCTGTTATTGCTCAATCTCGTGCGGCTCGAAGCCGCCGGTCCCTCTAAGAAGAATTTTAATACGCCGCCAGTGAGTTGTCCGACCGAAATCGGACACACCTAAATGACGACGCCTATTTAGCAGGCTAGAGTCTCGTTCGTTACCGGAATTAACCAGACAAATCGCTCCACCAACTAAGAACGGCCATGCACCACCACCCACCGAATCAAGAAAGAGCTGTTAATCTGTCAATCCTTCCGGTGTCCGGGCCTGGTGAGATTTCCCGTGTTGAGTCAAATTAAGCCGCAGGCTCCACTCCTGGTGGTGCCCTTCCGTCAATTCCTTTAAGTTTCAGCTTTGCAACCATACTCCCCCCGGAGTCCAAAATCTTTGGTTTCCCGGAAGCTGCCCGCCGAGCCATTGTAGTAACGTCGGCGGATCGCTAGATGACATATTTACGGTTAGAACTAGGGCGGTATCTAATCGCCTTCGAACCTCTAACTTTCGTTCTTGATTGATGAAAACACCTTTGGCAAATGCTTTCGCTGATGTTCGTCTTGCGACGATCCAAGAATTTCACCTCTAACGTCGCAATACGAATGCCCCCAGTTATCCCTATTAATCATTACCTCGGAGTTCTGAAAACCAACAAAATAGAACCGAGATCATATTCTATTATTCCATGCACGAAATATTCAAGCGGCATTTTGAGCCCGCTTTGAGCACTCTAATTTGTTCAAAGTAAAATTGTCGGCCCACCTCGACACTCACCGAAGAGCACCGCGATAGGATTTTGATATTGAACCGGCGTTTTACCGCCGGCTCACCGACGATATGCTCCGCAGACGTGTCGGTATCACCGCGGATGCGGTGCACCGGCAGCGCGGCGCACAAATGCAACTACGAGCTTTTTAACCGCAACAATTTTAGTATACGCTATTGGAGCTGGAATTACCGCGGCTGCTGGCACCAGACTTGCCCTCCAATTGTTCCTCGTTAAAGTATTTAAAGTGTACTCATTCCGATTACGAGGCCTCGAAAGAGTCCCGTATCGTTATTTTTCGTCACTACCTCCCCGTGCCGGGAGTGGGTAATTTGCGCGCCTGCTGCCTTCCTTGGATGTGGTAGCCGTTTCTCAGGCTCCCTCTCCGGAATCGAACCCTGATTCCCCGTTACCCGTGACAACCATGGTAGTCGCAGAAACTACCATCGAAAGTTGATAAGGCAGACATTTGAAAGATGCGTCGCCGGTACTGGACCATGCGATCGGCAAAAGTTATCCAGATTCATCAAAATTAACGACTTCGGACGAGACGCCCTCCGTCGATTGGTTTTGATCTAATAAAAGCACTCATCCCATCACTGGTCAGAGTTCTGATTGCATGTATTAGCTCTAGAATTACCACAGTTATCCAAGTAACTGAGTAAGATCTAAGGAACCAAAACTGATATATTGAGCCATTCGCGGTATCGCCTTAATACGGCTTGCACTGAGACATGCATGGCTTAATCTTTGAGACAAGCATATAACTACTGGCAGGATCAACCAGGGAGCTAACAGACGATTGTCGAATGAAAATCAATTCATCGAACGTATCGCACGTAACTCTCGACGAAGCGCCTCGCGACGTAGCGAAGCGCCTCGCGAGACGTCACACCGTAGAGACGATCGCGTTAGACGCGTATCTCGCAAACGGTTGACTGGCATAAAATGAAAGCGTGTCCAAACGTTATACAAGTTTCCGTCTCGCCGACGCGTGATACGTTCGGCGGGACGACGACATGTGAAACGAGGACGACGACGACGACGCAGCGGTCGCTCGGTTCGAATGTTCGCTACGAGATCTTATTCTCTGCTCAGTTAAATGAGAGATACACGATCGCACACTGAGTGTACGTAATATATTCTGACGACGAAATTGATTCGTCAAAACAAGCGGACCGTCGCCCGGTGTCAGAGTGATCGTACCAGATCGTCTTTTTGTGTAAATTTTTCATCGGTGACGAAAATCTTTAAGAGTTCCATGAACGATCGATTAAGTCGAACGATTGACGACATTAAAACGGCCAAAACACTGAATCTCTCAAAACGACCAATCGTATTCGTACGCGGATTTCGGATTTGACTCCGGAATGAGCGACGTCTACGTGGTACGTAGAGATCTTACGTGTGTCCGTCGATCGGCACAGTTTTCGAAGCACGTATAAAGTTCATTATACGTGTACGTGGCGTT
>NC_059418.1:4334557-4339557 GCF_905220565.1 Melitaea cinxia | reverse complement strand
ACCATTCGTAGCCCCCGTACTCCCTATCCCTGCGATATCCTAGACATCCAGAGGCTGTTCGCGTGAGTATTTCGCTGTATTTGTTGGCGAGGTCGTTCGCTGCCAGTCTTGTGTCCAGCTTACCCATTCGGGCGCTCAGCGTGGATCGAAAGTAGGCCCAGTTTACCCCTCGTTCCCGGAAGGCGATCCGAACGTTTGGTTCCCGATCCGACTGTCTCGCTGTCCCGCTGCCGCACATCTGGTAAGTTATCAGCTGATGGTCGCTTACACTGGCACCTTCGTGCACCCGCCACTCCTTGATCGCGACTCCCCTAGTCGAGAGTGTCAAGTCCACATTGGAAGATCCGTTGGGTCCGCAGAACGTAGGTGGCTGGCCCTGCACGTTGTGAATGAGCAGGCCTCTGCTGAGTATGAAGCTCTCCATCTGGGTCTTCCTATGTTCGGTGTCTGGTCCTCTTCCCGAGTATTGACGTCGCTCACAGAACCAGAGTGGCGAGTGCGCGTTGCTATCCATTCCGATCAGTACCGGGTTTCCTGCTAGGCGGTCCATTACATAACTCAGGTGTTCAAGATGACGGACGATGTCGTGGCCGTACTGGAAGTACGCTGAGATAATGTAGATGCCGAGTCCGTGGTAATCAGCGTGCGCAACGGTGCAGTGTTCTGTGCTCAGGTTGTGCAGCAGCGTGAGAGCGATCCTGTCGTTCAACACCATGATCCCCGATTTCGGAGCAGATCCACACTGAAGCAGACCAGTCAAGCCGGAGTTAGCGTACTGTTCCTGTACGAGAACCAGGTCGAGGTTCATCTCTACAGCTATGACGGGCAATTCCGATGTGGCGACCTCCGATCCCTGGAGATTAAGCTGCCCTATTGACAAACCTAAACTTGTCCTATCCATACTGGGTCATGTTGACCGACTGCTGTTCGGCGTATATACGCGCCGGGCATGTCGAGGCATTTGTGGCGTGGCTGCTGGCCTCTTTGCGCTTGAAGCGCTTGCAGGTCGCACAGCACTCTGACGTGGACTGGCACTCGGTCTTTTTGTGGCCAGTATCGCCGCACCTGCCGCATACCATCTCCGGGGCACGGCAGAACTTTTCGGGGTGCCCGTATTGATGGCAACGGTTGCAGCAGGTGACGCGCAGATAGTCGCAGACATCGGCCTCGTCCCAGCCAATGTATACGCGCCCCAAGCCGATCAGCTTGTCGCGCAGGGGTGGAGAGCACTCCAGGACAACTGTAGTGCGCTCCCCCCGACGGCCCTTTTTAAAGGCAACACGGCAGTTCGCCTTCACCTTTTCCATAGGCCATTCTGGATCGTCCGCCAAGTTGGTGGTCTGTAGCTCCTCAAGCAGACCGTCCGACGAGGGATCGACCCTCAGGTTGCGTATAGCGACCAGAGGGCGACGACCGCGCGGCTCAGTCACCCGGAGGGTGGGAGGAGCCGCCGCCTTCAACTTCTCGGCCGCTGCAGGCGTAGCGGCTCTGACCGCAATGCCGGAATTCCCGATGCGTCGAACGCTCTGTACGGGAATCCCCATGCGGCCAGGCTGTATGGCCTTCTGCAACTCGGCCTTGGTGCCATCGGACGTTTTGATTTCGTCCGTGTTAGGGTAAAACAGGACAGCCTGTCCCTGGGTAGCCGGGATGTGCACCGGAGGCTGACCCTGCGGACGCTTCAGCAGTGATGCGTATGTGACCGCAGGTTTAGGCGTTCCGGTGAGAGGAGAAGGGAGGGTATGGGAACTGGAAACATTTTGCAGTTCCAACTGCGCACACTTCAGCTTCGCTGCGGTGACCTGGTGCTCGGTCTCCGCAAGCCTAATCTCGATCGCCGCTACCGCCGCGAGCACGTTCTGTCCAGCTTGGCCGATGGCGTCTCTGTCACTGGCATTCAGCTTGTATTTATTGTGAGATGCCATACTATTAGCGATCTCCAATATCCGCCGCAGCTCAGTGTGCACCTCGTCCAATAGCTGGACCTTGGACAGGCTAGCTAACCCCGACCCGGGTTCGGTGGATAATGCGGCAGCGAGAGCGGGAGCGGGAGCGGGAGCGGAGTAGATAGGGACAGCGGGAATCTCGTTAATCCATTCATGCGCGTCACTAATTAGATGACGAGGCATTTGGCTATTCCGCCGCCTGCCTTCGCCTCCCAACTTCGTGCTGAGCGTCTCATAACGAGATATTTAGGCCACGGGAGTGACCAGCTGTTCCCCACTCCCGTATCTAGAGACAAAGCCCAGGTGGCATTGCACAGGTTGGATGTTAGTTGCGGTACGCAGGTGGTTTGGCGGGGAATCTGTGTAGCAACGACCTGTTAACTGTCGTTCGAGTCCGGTACCACATAGGTCCTGTGTAAACCTATCTTGTTACCACAGGACCCCGGTCGCTCAGTCCGACGCTTCCGCCGCGACGGCGGTCATCTGGTTGAACCTGGTCCAGTTCATGTGCGAGCCTCTCAATACCATGCCAGGTATAGTCTCGAATACTGCCCTATTGAGCCCGAGGAGCTTCTGCATCTCGTTAAGGGACGCTCCACTCCACACACCTCGCCAAGAAATCGTGCAAGAAGTAGATCGGACGCTCTTCGTACAAGGCAGCTCTAGTTTTTCAGCGACCAACTGGACTAGCTCTTCGTGCTTCCCGTACTTGCGGCGTTTTTCACGGTGAGCATCGTCCAGCGGCCTCTGACCGGAGACAACCTGCGCGTCGACAATCACTCCCACACCATCTCTTGACGCGATAATGTCGGGCTTCCGACACCCTATAGAGGTCGTGAAGCGAGGTTCCAGTAACACCTTCCACCCTTTCCCGGTCATCGCCTCGGCGATAAACCTTGTGACGCAGTCGTGACGCTTGACGCGGCCGCCGTGCGTTCTGTGACACTGTTGGATGACGTGAGCCGTTGTCTCCCTGACCGTGCAACCGGCGCGGCAGCTCAACTCCGACTCACGACCATCCCTACGACCCCTCGAGGCCCTGACTCGGGAGGGAAGGGCGTTTATATGACAGTGCACGAACTGCACGTAGTCCCGGCCGCTGTACTCCATGCATCGCTCCCTGATCCACTTAGTGGAGGCCGGATTCCGAGACGACTCACGAAGTTCGTGGCCGTCCGTCGACGCGTGAAGCATCTCACGCCAATACTGCGACACAGATGTTAAATTGGACACCGGGTGGTCCCTGGTGAACTTTCGGACTTGCTTCCGGGCCCAGCTCAGCTTTTTCCGAATTCTTTCGGACTTCGCGGCGGCCTTCGCAGCAGCCCATCGCGACGAGGCAAGGCCCCCGTATCTCCGTAAAATGAGTTCCGGGGTGACCGCCTGCAGCGACGGGATCGCTAGGCCACCGTCCTTAGCTTCCGCATGGAAGTACCCCTTCGGCACGTCAATCGGCAGCCTCAGCCACTTCCTCACAGCGCCCCGGACTTCGATGTCGAGCATTCTGAGTCTGTCGTCCGAGATCCTTCCGAGCACGAGGCCATGGATGAACCTCGGAATCAGATGACCCCTCACTATCTCGAGCCGTTGTTGTGGCTTTAGGGGCGCCCTGGTGATGTTGTCCAAGGCCTTACGCACCTGTAGCTCGAGCATCGCCGTTCCGGCTGATTCGAAATCGACACCTAGATAGCGCCATCGTTCCACGCTCGTCACCTGCCTCAACTTTGACCTACCCACCGTGAACATCCGATTGGTTGGGTAGTGGTGCTTTTTGCGCTTCCCATCCGGCACCATCGACAAAACGGAAGACTTACTGGTATTCACCCTTAGCCCTATCATCTCCCCGACCTCCACAACACAGTCGATGGATTCCTGCATCCCGACCTTCGATCCCGCAACGAGGATTAGGTCGTCGGCGTAGGCCAGTGCCGCGACTTTTTCGCCTTCCAGCCCGTAGCCGACGCCCTTCGGCAGCGACGCAAGAATTAGGTCCATCGCCATGTTGAAAAGTACCGGCGATAGGGGATCTCCTTGACGCACCCCTCGACCCACTTTCACAGGACGGCTGTTCTCTCCATTAACGGCTAAGGTGGTATGCGCCGTTTCGTACATGTGAGCCAGATAACTGAGGAAACCCTCGGGCAGGCCCCTGGCCTTCAGCAATTCTAGCAGTGCCCCGTGCGACACTGTGTCGAACGCCTTGGCAAAGTCGAGGACCGCCACATGGCATTCCCTCAGCTTCTTCCTGCTATCCCCCAGCACCGCGTCTAGCACGGCAGTGTTCTCCAGCGCTCCATCGGCACTCACAAAGCCGCGCTGACGCGCGTCCAGGGGGCAACAGCGCAGCAGCCTCTTGGCCAGTATGCCGTGCATGTGCCTGAGCGGTACCGACGCAACCGAGATTGGCCGATAGTCGCCCGGGCCGGCAGGGATGTTATTTTTCGGCACAAAGATGGTCCTGCACTGCCGCAGCGGATCTGGAATAGCGCCTTTGGCTAACCAGTCAGAGAATATTTCCGCTTTCAATGGAGCGGGAACTGCACGCCATTCCTCCGAACGTATTCCGTCCGGCCCTGGCGCTGTCCGAGAGTCGACACAGGACGCCTTCACCTCCTCGACCGTGATCGGCGCCCATAGCCCGGAATAGTCGGCCACTTCCCCCCGCGTCAGAGCATCGAGCGCTTTCCGCGTTGGTCCCGGGGCGGTCGACACCTCCTCGAGAACCGGTCGCCAATAGGTCTCCAGATCCTCGAGGGTGTGCCTTACGACCCGGGTGTGGCCGTCTATCACTTCGGCTGCTGCACGACTCGGACACTTCCGAAACAGTTCCTGCATCCGTGCGTACTCCATTCGCCTTCTTTTGCGGTTCGAAATCGAAACCGGCGCGATGTCGTCGACAGTTCGAGATGTACGGCGGGACCGCTTTGCGGCCTTGGCCCCACGTCCCTGGCATCGCTTACGCCTCTCCGCTCTCAGGAGCAGGGATTCGAGGGCTTGCGCTGCTTCCGGGCTCAGTGAGGCTTCGACTGCTTCTGCTGGTTTGTCTACGACAGG
>NC_059418.1:2610126-2779357 GCF_905220565.1 Melitaea cinxia | reverse complement strand
TCTTTAAAATTATTCATACATCACTAGGAGCATTCAGGATAAATTAAACAAAACAGGGTAAAAAATAACCACTTTAATAATAATTATGATCAATAAGGTGTAAAGGAATCATATCTTCTTCAATGTTGCTTGAATGCTCACTGTCACTATCACTTTCTTCACTACCAACCCACAATAAAAAGCGATCGCTTCCTTCGTCTATTATTTTATCTTTAAGTATGTAATCATCTTCAATTTTTATTACATGAGAGCACTCTTTTTTCCAAATATCATTGCTTATTGAGCCAAATGATTCTCGTATAAGTGATTCCACTTGATCATCCCTCTGGCCCACATTTTTTTCTGCAAACCGTCTCTTCATTACACTCCATACTAATTCGATCGGATTTAAATCTGCATGATATGGGGGCAGTAGTAAAACATCATGACCATGTAATTTTATTAATTCGTCGGCTTTATATATAGGCTCTGGTTTATTTTTTTTAATTAATTCATACAAAACATTTTTTGTCAAATTTGGTGAAAACAACAGCCCCTTGTTTTGAAGCCACTCTACCATATCTGCTTTGAGGCTTGTCATATTAGGGCTTTTATTTGTTTGCACAGTATGATATGGGGCATTGTCCATCACAATCACACATTTAGGTGGCAGGTTTGGTAAAACTTGTTTTTCCAGCCATTTTATAAAGTTATCGCTATTCATGTCGTCATGGTAGTCGGATGATTTTGTTTGCGATTTGAATAGCAGTAATGCTTTATTAATGAAGCCATCTGTAGTTCCTGCGTGTGCAATTATCCATCGCCTACCCATACCATAATCTCTGACCAATGCACCTTCTTCAGACTCTGACTGCCAACATTTTTGCACACTATATGACGAATGTATAAAAGTTTCGTCTAAATAAACTATAGTCCGCCCCTCTTCTCGGTATTTTTTAATTTCGCTTAAATAATTAAATCGCCAGGTAGCTATATCTGTTCGCTCCACTAACATTTTTCGTTTTGATTGACACTTTTTATATTTATATCCAAGTTGTTTTAATATTTTCCATAGTGTAGTACGCCCACCTTCAAAATTTATTTCCTCTCGTAATTCGACAAGTAATTTGTTTAATGTAGGGATTTCTTTTCTTACAGCGTAAAATGACATAATTTTTTGTCGAATTGCACTAGCATCGAAGTCATCAATCTTGATCTTCTTATCGCGATTTGGTCGCGTCTTTCCTGGTGTCGTTACTTTTGACGGACCAGGCACACCCGAAACAGAACTGGACTCTCTTTCTTGTCTCAAAATCCTGGTCACAGTAGATTCGGATACATCTGTAATCATCAAAAAAAATAAATAATAATGCAATTTTATTTTACTAGATACTTAGTTTATAAAATTAGAATATTTTAGTAAAGCGACGTTTTAAGCATATTTGATTACTTACGAGTAATCAAATATGCTTAAAATGCAGATCACGACAAACTTAAATGAGCCTCGATTCAAGTTGGTAAATTACTTCCTTAAATAGGTACAAATAGGTTAGGTTATTATATTATTGTTAATTTTAGTATCATCTATGAAATGAGATTAAAGAAATTAATAAAAAAAATGTCTCGCCACTATGGGCTAATTATCTTTTTAACTGGTAACCCTATAAAACATACCGGTCATGGCGGCAACTCGGGCACGAACTTGTTGCAATGGAATAATCAGCTTGTTCTCAGTCTTTTCTTTCTCACAAAATGCGTAAACTTGAAGAATAGTTTGTCTTTTAACACTTTTTACCACCTTCGGCATTTTTAACACTCAGATTAACTTATTATAAACCAAAAGAGCACACAAACAGCAAGCTATCAAACTGAAAGTAAGATGGCGACTGAGGAAACAGTGCTACCAATTAGTCACGCGTCAAGTTACGATGAACGGACAATATTTCTCGACGTCTTTTTTATGCCCGGTTTACATTTTGTTAAGTGTGAAGTGCGGGTGTGATGTGTGAAGTATTTAGTTCGTATGGACAGGCACTGACAAGTAAAAACTATGGGTTTACTGATGATGGTCTACTACCATTTGTCACTTCTCACTTCTCACCTGCACTTCACACTTAACAAAATGTAAACCGGGCATTACATATATCGAAATGTTAAAAAAATTAGTTTAGTTTTATTATTAACCGACCTTGCTTTTCAGTCAATTTTGGTACGAAAATAACTTTCGTGTGATTGGACACAGAACGCACTATAAACACGTTAGAATAAATCCAATAATTGTTTTCGTAAGTAGACGATATTGCGAGAGATGCCACGCAAAGCAACACGCGATATCCATGGACGCCGAGTTTCAACTGGCCTAAGGAAAATGAACGTGTGAGATACTCGGATCCGAGTGAACGGCATCTAGCTAATGCACCTAGCCCCACTCGGATACGAGTGGCCGGCACCAAATGTGTTAAAATATTGATTTTTTAACTAATTTTGACCTCAATATCGAAAAAGCATCCTCATTTTCAATCGAAAATTCTCACGTCAAAATATCAGCTTTTTTTTAAAGTCGAAAAGAAAGTTTTGTTCGTTAAATTTCTTCTGATAGTGTAAAAAAATATACATTACTATAATGTGGTAAATGTTTTCAGAAAATGCAAAGAAATGCTCAGAAAATGGAAAAATCACTACAACAGTTTAAAATAAAATCGCTTCCCGCTGTCTGTCTGTTCCTATGAATGCTTAAATCTTTAAAACTACGTAACTGATTTTGATGTGTTTTTTTTTTATTATAGATAAAGTGATTCAAGAAGAAGGTTTATATGTATAAAACATGCATAATATACGTAGTAGAGAAACACTGATAATTTTAAACGTTACTAATGTGGTGTCATAAATAAACACAATTTTTACGCTTAATTTGCAAACGCTGGCTGAACTCTACGAGATAGATCAAAATAATGTACTTACAGTATTGTAGATCATAAAAAGGTCTACAAAATGTCCGCGATGGTATATTTGTATCTCTTAAGGCGCTTTTAGTGTCACGCGGATTTGCTCACGCACGCGGGATTGGACCGCATGCGTAAAATTTCACGCTGCGGATCATACGCAGCATGAGTTTCAGTTTTCTACGGGCTGCGTAACGGTATAGACGTGTTCAAAAATGATCAATGTCAGAAGAATATGTGTCGCTTACATACTTTACAAACGACGAAACAAGAAGACAAGAGTACATGTTGATCCCTTTCTTGAAAATAGGCTTCTTGCTGGGGCGTTTGTTACACGCTTTGGAAAACTACAAAATAATGAACGTAAATTTAAAAATTACTTTCGAATGTCCATTCGTTCTTTTGATGAACTGTTGTGTAAAATTGAGAATAAGCTACAAAAAAGCAGTTTACGAAGGATTACAATACAACCGATTGAGAGGCTCGCTATTACATTAAGGTAAGTTTTAAATTTTAAATATTTAATTTCCTGCTATGATTTAGTGGAAAGGGATTTGAACAGGTAGGATAAACGTTTTTTGACTTCAAATTACTGTCATGTGTAAATTTACATGTGCAAAAAAAAAATTTTGTCATGTACTCTGAAATTTCATTGTTCATAATTTCATTCAATTTCATGTTGAAATTTCATTAAATAAGATTATTTCACTCATAAAATGTCGCCATTAAAGTGGAATCATTCCTACCTTTCATCACACGCTACTTATTATAATATAGATAAAAGTTATAGGTTTGCACATGACAGTAATTTAAAGTCAAAAAAAGTCCTTAATTGGTTTGGGATTGGTACGTTCAACCTACATACACAATCCTTTTTTTTATCTGATAAAGTACACATGGCCACAGATCAAGTTACCCAAAACCAGCATAAATGGAACTCGCGCCTTGCGTATTATCATACTTAGGTAACCCGTCGGAGTCCCGCTTATACTGGATTTGAGTAACTTGATCTGTGCCGTGTGTACAACCGCACTCATATGACTAAACAAACAATTAGAGAGAAACTGGAGAAAAAAAGTTAATCGTACTCATTTTAATAAAAAGAGTTTTATTCATAAATTAAAAAATCAAATTTTACATCATTCATTTCTTTGTAAATTTGTATCCTGAGCGTTGACATTACTTTCGCCTGTAGATGATGTTGTTGCTGGGGTATAAATTACGTCATAAGACGTGATATTAAACAGGCCGCTTTCAGTCGAAATAAGAGTTTCATTGTCATTCACTGCAGCAGAACTAATAGCATTGTCGTTAAGACTCGAAGTATCCTGGATTATACTATTGGTTTGGTAATCTTGATTTATCGGTGACAAACTGTCAAGCTCAGTAAAAGCACTAGAACTTGTTGTAGGTATGGGACTGTAGTATGCAGGTTGTGTTTGACTTTCCATTTCCATAACTATATTTAACACTTTTGTTCTGAACATTAGTTTTTGATATCTAGTGAATCTTTTTAATGAAGGCTGCAGAGACTGAAAGAAAGCCAAATCCTCACTTTCTAGCTCCAGTTGATTAGACTTTAAGCATTCTAATAACTGTGCCTCAAATTCAGATGGTGCTTGCTTTTTAGATTTTACTTGTTTTTGTTTTGATGTTGGGTGAGAACTTTCTTGACGTGAAGTATCTGGTTGCGTGGACTCATTAGGTGTTTCTAAATTACTTTGTTCAGACATTTCTTCACAGAGTGACTCTTCTCCAGCAGTTTCCGTTGTACTGTCTAAGAAAGTCAAAATGTCATAGTAAGAATATTTCTTCTTCTTCTTCTTACTCCCAGAGCCGGATGGCTGATTTTTTTCAGATATCTTGTCTTTCTGGTAAGTGTCCCTTGCTGTTCGCCAGCGTTGTTGTATTTTCTTGTCTGAAATGACAAAATATAATAAGTAAGTGGCAAAAGTACACACAGTTTCAGATCAAGTTACCCAAAACCAGTACCAATAAACGGAACTTGCTAGGGCCTCGCCGGGCGCCGAGTCGTCTACGATAATAAACAACGCATGAGTCCTGTTTATACTGGTTTTGGGAAGCTTGATCTGTGGCCGTGTGTACAAATCTGATATTAGTTGGAAATTTAACTGCATTCGATTAAAGGCCCTCCTTAATTCACACATGTTGTCAACTTTACACTGTCTCATGAAGCATTAGATAAATCAAGCAATATATATATACCTATACAGAGTGGAAAAATAAGGCCGCAGTTGAAGGAAAAGTACCCTTAGGCGCAACGCAAACGGCGGGCTGGCGCAGGCCGGTCAATTTCGCCGCGAACGATAGCGCAAAGTGAATCTTATACTAGACGCAGACGGCGCGGCCGGGGCGGCGCGGCGCAGACATCGACGAAATAATTCATTTTTTACAAAAATAATTAGAACTTCATTTAAGGATTTTTGGAAAAACACCGGATTGAATCGGGCAATTTGTTTATTTGTTACAGTAAAATTTGCCATCATCAAAATTAAGGTGAAAACTTCCGGAAGTCACTAGCGCTGTAAGTTTTTAATTTGTTTTAACAAAAATTTGCTTTATTTGCATCTGTCAACCTTCATGAAGGAGGACATCTTGTAATGTAAATATTGCCTGAAATAAACGATATTTCATTATATTATATTATATATATTTATTAGATTCCTTTCATTTGCCGGAAATTTTACCATAGGGGTTAATTTATACAGAGAAGATTTCTTATAAAATATTTACAGCATAGTTATGTGTCTCAAATCTGCTAAAAGTGGCCACTTTTAGCAGATATGAGATACATAACTATACTTCGAACTTTTCATATGAAATCATAACTGCATAAATACCCCCCTATGATAAAATTTTCGGCAAATCATAGAAATCTAACGTAGCTATAGTACTGTAGTTAAAACGAATTAAAAACTTCTAGCGCTAGCTACTTCCGTGCCCTTTCACCTTAAGGGTATTTATTTTTCTTCTGAAGTAAAATTCGAGCGGTGCATGCTGTCTTATGTCTGATGTCAGCATTATTAATATATTATGTTATCATATTATTAATATATTGTTTTTGTTTTCAGATATTTGGCAACTGGTAATACATTCACTGATCTACACTATTCCTATGTGATTGGAATTGCAACAATTAGCGAAATAGTAAGACAAGTTTGTTACATAATATGGATTGAACTAAAGTCTGAATGTATTCCACAGCTTAATGGGATCAAATGGAAAGAAATCGCAGAGGGATTTCTCACATATACAAATTTTCCTAATTGCTTGGGTGCAATTGATGGAAAACATATAAGAGTGATTCGGCCGCCGCACAGTGGATCACTATATTTTAATTATAAGAAATATTATTCTGTAGTGCTCCTCGCAATGTGTGATGCTGATTATAATTTTACATATATTAATGTCGGTACCAGTGGAAGCAACGCCGATTCAACCATCTTTAGAAGGAGTCAATTGTATACGAAACTGGAAAGTAACACGTTGGGTATCCCTGACCCGCAAGAGTTGCCTATTATTTGCCCCGAAGTAGCTTATCCATCTAGTGTAAGAGCAAAGTTGCCGTTCGTGATAGTGGGAGACGAGGCATTTGGTTTATCATCACATGTGATGCGGCCTTATGCTCGTGATGATTTACCTTACAAAAAGAAAATATTTAATTACCGTCTGTCCAGAGCTAGAAGGTACATAGAATGCACTTTTGGAATTATGTCAAATAAATTTAGAATATTTCACAGATCCATGAATGTCAAGTTAGATCTAGCACAATTAATAGTCAAGACGGCATGTGTACTTCACAATTTCATAAGGAAACGGGATGGCTACAAGGTCAGCCATACATTTGTCACAAATGGTTTTACGGGACCACTACCCAGGCAGCAGACTGAAAGTAGTAATACGTCGGCAAGTAATATCAGAGATATATTTGCAGATTACTTTATCAATGAAGGAAAAGTCTCCTGGCAACACCGATATATAATTAATTAACTAAACTCAAAAGGTTTTAGAAGGTTTTTGATGTTATTTGTGAATTAAATAATTATGCTTATATTAATAAAGTAATGATGCTTGTATAAATAAAATAATGAACCAAACACATACCCGCCTCTTTTCTTTCCTCTTCGCTCAAATTTTCGTAGTTAGGTGCCAATTCCTTCAAAATATCTCTCCATGCAGCCTCCCTCGCGTCCCTGTTTTTGTATAATTCATTGCGTTTATCCCACAAAACGGGCCGCAGATGAACTTCAATGATTACTCGTTCTGTATCGATTTTCATTTCGGTAGTACAATACGGCGCGTGCGCCCCGCTCGACTCTAAAATGGGCACTGAAGTTGTAGGCAGCGCTTACGCATGCGGATACCCCGCACCGGGGTGACGCCCCGCACAGCGCCCCGCGTCCCGCGTGCGTTTATCACGCTTTACAATAGATACCTATATGAAATTGTTCTTTGCGGATGCTACGCATGCGGTCCAATCCCGCGTGCGTGAGCAAATCCGCGTGACACTAAAAGCGCCCTTAGGGATAACCCACAATAACCATTTTCTATTTTTTATTCCTTTACTTTTTTACGTGAAATTACAGCTCATTAACGAAGAGATTTTAAGCAATACAGTATTAATCCTTAGCCAATAAAGCACCTTAAATACATTATGCATTTAACACTACGCGCCCCTAAAACGTTCATAAGTGCTTGCGTGGGCTAGTAGCCCATTTTAAATTGAAATATTCTGAAAGATAATCGTTTAATTTTTAAATAAAACACGTTTATTATTATAAATGACATGTATTTAGAAAACTGAAATACAAAAAGTATCTTCTCTTTCTTAAACTTAAAAGAAAATTACAAAGTTTCAGACTTCTCAAAAAATCACATAATTTTTACTAACTTGAGATCAATAAATTTTTGGTTTAGTTCTTAATTGTTTTTCAATTTCTTTTTTTTCCATTACATGAAGGACAAATTAAAATTTGGTGATCACTACATTTACGCCTGTAGCATTTTGAGCAAAATTTCCTTGTGCTGCGATCGCGCATTCTGCTACAAAACCCACAGCGTGCAACCAACCAATAGTTCCGTGTTCCGAGGAGCTTCTGATATATTCAACAATAATTTGGCTTTTGCTTTTATGCTTCTTGGAATATTATCTTGATGAATACGATCTAAAATTAATGGTTTCACGAGCTCAAACCCCAAAGACTGAAGAAAAATGCGTCTGACAATGTTTTCATTTGAATTATTCAACTGCTGAATAACTAGACCGTTTATACAGGTAATATTCAAAAAATTTAAAAATAATGTAAGTGGCCAACGTCTACTATTTCTAGATTCGTCATATTGACGACACATCCTGTCCAAAATATCCACCCCACACTTTGTTTGATTTGCTGTGTGGTTACAGCAATGAAGAATATAGCCACGCCCCCTCTTCTCGTGGGTGTCGTAAGAGGCGACTAGGGGATAGCGCAGTTCCGTTACCACCTTGGAACTTGGGGAGCCGACCGATGGCGGGATAACCATCCAACTACTGGCAATGAAATACACAGGCCGTAGACGAGCAGCAGCGTCTTCGGTGCGACAAAGCCAGCCCTGCGGTCACCAACCCGCCTGCCCAGCGTGGTGACTATGGGTAACACACATGAGTTCACACCATTTTTGGCGTGAACTTGTGGAGGCCTGTATCCAACATAGGAAACTGTGATAAGCTGAAATGGTGATGATGATGATGATGACTTTGTTTGATTATAAAATGTTATAATTTCAGGCTTTTTGGCATCGCTGGTAGTAAGATTGATTGCTGCATCGTAGTGCATTGTTGACAATAATAAGACTGTTTTGTTCCTTTTTGGCACATGACTAGTGTACAGTTTTTCTGAAACCAAAATAAAGAGCTATTTATTTCTCGGTCTCGACTAGTCTTAAAATTTGGGGGGATTTCTGGCTTATTACTCTTGAAAGTACCGACAACAGTAATTCTTTTTTCCAAAAGCTGCAATGCCACTGGATAAGTTGTGAACCATTTATCCATCGTAACATTACATCCCATACGTATAAGCGGTTTTAATAATCTATTAATGACATCTGCCACTTTGATGGATATATGGAATGGACCTTCTGATTGTTCATACGGGCATTTGGTATCCACTACCATAAATATCTTTATTCCAATTTTTGCCGGTTTGTCGGGTAGGTACATAATAAAACCTCTAAATGCTAAATGTTGCTCATCCAATGTCAAATTTTCACTTGGAGTATATTATTCTAAGCAGTGGTATCTTATAGCTTCAATAAAGCTCCGTATGGCAGCAAGCTCATCAATTTCTTGTCTCTGAGGGCGGTCACGGATCAAATCGTACAGATCGTATTAGGAAACGAAATTGATTTATCGACAATGTGAGATAAACAAGCTCAAAGCCCGTTCCAATTGAGTTGTCCCAAAAGTCTTTAAGATTTGGTCGTCCTGATCTATTGACACCAATGACTATGAGTGCCCAACAAAAGTTCTCATTTCAATTAGAGTCGTTGGCTTCGTATCGCCATCTCTTTTGTATTTATTTTTTATAGTATCAATATATATATTTGTACACTTTACCAGGGATTCAAAGATATCAGAGTCAAAAAAATAATTCGAAAGACTGAAGGGATGTACTAGCATTAGAAGCTGTACCTTTTGGTCCCCTATGGAGGCCAGGTGGAAGAACCAGGAAATGGACATAGGATACTTTTTATTCCGTTCTCGAGGGACGTGAAATAAAATGTGGCTGGACTAATTTGGCTAATTTTGTTCTTGAAATAATTGTGGAAGTTCAGGGAAGGTTTAAGCGATAAGAAATATTGGAAAAGGTATAGGTTGTAGATGTAGGTGTAGTCAGTTATTCATTCCAGTTCATAATTAAGACAAAACAACGTGTGTCGGGACAGCAAGTATAATATATAATACAAAAAAAAAAAGATATACTTATATCAATTTATAAAAATATATCCTTCGTAAGAAGTTCCACCAGTGCACGCAAGGGCTACATACGTAGCCCAACAACTCTAAATCATTATTTTTTGCACGTGCGCCAGCGTTGAGCGCTCACGCCACACTGAACGCATCAAGCAACAACCAATCGGAGCTTAGCTAGACACTCCGACACGAACTTTGTTATAAGCCGAGGTGCGACCTCTTTCTTGGAGACACCATAAAGGTCATAGCTCACTACAGCTTGACAAATTAAATGAATTTTTCACATTAATTTTGAATTTAAATAAAAAATGTATAGATCTTTTTAGTACCTACGACTTTGCCGTTTACCTTATTTCCATAGGACTTGTAGTTTAGCCAGAAATTAACATAAAACGTCTTTATCCTTAAACCCCCTCACCTTCCTACCACTTCTCGACATTTATTTTTCCTTTCATTTTCGTTGTATTCTCTTTCTTTTCCCATGGGTTTCATCCTACTATGATTTTTTAGGTTTCAAAAGCTAAATGCACTGGTCTATAAATAAATATAATAATAATAACAATAGTAATAATAACAACAACAAAGTAACCCTCAATTATTAACACGTTCACTGCGTTACCGGACATATGTAGCCGGTAATGAACTTTACCGCGGTGCGAGCGTCAAAAACCAGTTTTTCTCGCTCGTGCGGCTTAATTTTAGGTACGATATTCTCTGAGTTAAAAGAAGACAAATATATATTATTGCTTCTTACTTTACGACGGTTTTATTACAATAGAAAAAAAAATACATAGCATATTGGCCCTGTACGCACAGAACGAAAAAACTTTGCGTTCAGTGCGTTACCGGACGAATACGACTTGTCTGTGCATGTCCGGTATCGCACTGGTGGCGGGGGCGTATGTGTTAGTGATAATCTGACTTTGATTGCAGTTAGACGTTTGTCGATATTTATTATATTTTCCCGCTCTTTAAATACGTAATAGTTAAAAACTTTAAATTCAAAATGAAGCGCTCCCGAAAAATGCTTGCGAGTGTTTTCGAAGATAAAAAGGAAGATGATAATATAAAATCGGACGGCACAGGCACAAATCAAAAGATTTTACCTCCTGGTAAGAAAATCAAAGTTTTAAATAATATAAAGATTCCATCGCATTCAGTTACAGCTACATCACCTGGGCCACATTTTCAGCAGTCAATTACAAATAAAAATATTAATCAAAAAAATACATATGAAAGTCCCTCGACTAGTAATACATATACAGTATTACACAATGTCTCTTTTTCTGGATGTTCCAGTGAAGCTGGCTCACTTAGTGACTTATCTTATAATAATTTATTAAATGTTGATTGCAAGCTGACACCAGAATCTATAAAAGAATTATTATCTACACCAAAGTCAAATAAACAGAAAAAAATTGATACAGATCATATTCATCATACATATATGAATAGTAATCCTAAACAAAAAACCCTGGAGATTAATAACAATAAGACATGCACAATAACGTCCAAATATTTGATTAAAAAATGTAGCAATGCAGTTAATACCTCGCAAGCAATAGATTTATCATTACCGGATACTAGTTCAAACTATTGCGCGACGGATGCAATAGCTCGTCATCCAGAGACTAATCAGATTGTAAATGAAAACCCACATAATTATAGCGACATAAGTACAGACAGTGACAGAAATTATGAGCCTTCTAGTTCTGAAAGTTCTTCAAGTGATACAGAGACGGTATCTATGATTGGTGATGAAAATACAGTCAGTATTAAGAGTCCGTTGACTACGCCACAAGATAGCGAATGGGTAGATATTACCTCTTCGATGCCAAATATTGGTCATTTTAAAAATGAAACTGTAATAAATATTCCACCCAATGTGACATCACCATTTCAAATCTATAAGCTATTTGTTACTGATGACATTATACATAAAATGGTAGCAGAGACAAATTATTATGCAAATAATGTTTGTAATGATGAAAATGTCAAAAATAAGTCTAGACTGAAAAAGTGGGTAGACACAAGTTTTGAGGAAATGTGCACTTTTATGGGTATCTTAATGACAATGGGAGTGGTGAAACTACCAAGCCTATGTAACTATTGGTCAAAAAAGACATGTTATAAAAATGAATACATTCAATCATTAATGACGCGAGATAGATTTATATTGCTATTGAAATGCTGGCATTTCAGTAATGATGCAATTGATCCAACGGACAAATTATGCAAAGTTCGTGATGTTTTGAATATGATTTTGAGCAAATTTAATGAAGTTTTAACACCCGGCCAGTATTTAGTAATTGACGAATCTATGATTCCGTGGCGTGGACGACTGAAATTCCGACAATATATAAAAAATAAAAGCCATAAATACGGAATAAAATTATATAAATTATGTACACCTGAAGGGTATACATGGTCCATGATTGTTTATACAGGTAAAAATGATAGACCTGGAAACCAGCCACATGGCCATGATATCGTCCTAAGATTAATAAAAGACTTAGGTGGAAGCGGTAGAACTATTATAGCTGATAATTTCTATACCTCATTGGGTTTGGCAGAAGACCTTTTAAAGAAAAAAACAGAACTGTGTGGAACAATCAGAATAAATAGAAGAGGTCTTCCTAAAAATGTTATATCGACTAAACTGAAGAGAGGTCAGTGTATTGGCAAAATGAACAAAAACGGAGTTAAAATAATCAAATGGCATGATAAACGGACTGTTACGATGATAACAACTTGTAAGAATCATGTTGCAGCTGTAAAAGAGATAGGCCAAAAGAAAAGAAATGGTGAGCGAATTTACAAGCCAGAGTGTATATCTTTATATAATTTGCATAAGAAAGGAGTCGATTATAGCGACCAAATGACAGCATATTATTCGTCATTAAGAAGGGGCATCAAATGGTACCGAAAACTTATGATGAGTTTTCTTTTCGGTACGTGTGTTGTTAATGCGTGGATAATTCATAATAATATATCTAAGAAAAAAGAAACATTGATAGATTTTGTTGAATCTATTATACAAAACATCACTGGATGTACATTCCACGACGATATTAAGTCTTCAGAAAAAAAGAAGTACCATAGCTTAGAAAAAATTGCAAAAAGAAAACAATGCACACTTTGCTATCAGGAATTACGTAAAACAATGACTAGCCGGGAAGCTGATAAAAAGGTGCTAAAAGTTAAATTGATGTGTGTTGAGTGTAAGAAAGTTTTTTGTCTTGCCTGTTTTAATAAAGCTCATGAAAATATTGTTAATTAATTTTCTTTATAAATAAAAATAATATCGATAAATATTTGTTTTCTTATTAACATCACTATCTGTTTATCGACTATTAGAAAATTTCACCACTTTAGGTGCGCTACATGACATTTAAGTCCTGTAAGATGTTTATATCTATAAATGTAAAATTAGTAGTCCAATTCTACAACCAAGAGAAATGAATATAGTTTAAGGTTTTTAGATACCGATAAAAGTCAAAAAGTTGCCATAAAGTAAAAACTTAATGAGAAATAGAAGTTTAAAAAAAAATGGAGTACCGGACACATTAGTCTTGTTTCGCATTAGAAAAAATTATAGTACATAGCAATATCGTCTTGTACCGCACCAGTGGAAATATTGTATTTTTGAGCTACGCAGTGAACGTGTTAATATGTTTGTTCAATGTCAATTTGTAATTATCATGGGTAGTTTCAAAAACACGTATCATTCAATTATTATTACATGATAACTAATTCAGGAAATATTAAGAAATACCCTTAAGTTCCATTGTACTTTCACATGCAGCTTCATCGCTCTTTTTAGCTTCTAAATTGTCATTGGAAGGAATTGCAGATTCAAAGAGTTCCGCTATAAAATTTAAACCATCACTGCATCCAGTGCGGCTTTGAGTATTTTTTCTTGTGTCCAAAGGCTGCTTTTGTGACAACAACCCACAGACATGTGTGGAACTCAAGGGCATAGGCTCATTATTTTGATCAGCCATAGATTCACTCTCAGTGCTCTCAACATCATTTGTTTTAATTGTTTTAAATGATTTTTTTACTCGGCGTGATCCTTGATTATAATCCTCTGAAACGGCAATAAATTATGTTACTACACGATTACTACAACACCGAGCACCATAAATTCTATTATTAGACTGAAATTCAATGACATTGGCGAAAACAAAATTACGTTGTACAATTTAAAACTTCTAAAAGATTAAATTCGATTTTAATATCTATTAAAAGTTTAATCAAAACGTATTACCTCGAGATTAATTTTAATACTCTAAATAAAATAATTGATGTGCGTAAATACTTACTAGCTTTGCTGATAATCTTGATTGGATACTTTAGTTCTAATTCGTCCAAGCGATTGGCAATTTGGGTATGTGGTTTGTAAGGTGATTATACCAAATTCTTAAACAAACCTATATAATTTTCACCTCAAAATGCCGATATTTCGCTTAAGTAAACTTGGAAATGACGAACATCGTCTGGTAAGTGTATTAAATTGTGCATATTTAATACTTGCGCATCTTCGCCGTATTCAGATGGTAACGAATTAAAAAATAGTCTCAGTTGATCTTGAGCGTAATCAGTGTATCTAACTGCATTCAAATCATCATTTAAAATTCTACAAGCAACATATAATAATAAGAAATGTCTACATTTGTTTTCAGATAACACATTTTTGAAAATAATGGTCAAATATAAAGTAAAATAAATCGAAATTAAGTAGCTTTCCATTTAGAAACTTGGTGAATATCACACAGTTTTCTTTCGAACTCAACCGGAATATCTAATGCTAAAGATTGCATTGTCTTCCTCAAAATTTGGACCTTAGGTTTTTTCCGGCGAGCATTGTGTTTTTTCACTACTACCAACTTTTCCAGTAAGTTTTTCATTACTCCAAGGCACGGCGTAAGCACGACAGATTCTGGGACTGAAGTTTTCGCTCGTATTTTTTGTACTGAATTTACCACACACGTAACAAAAATTGTTAGGATTGCTTTCACAGGAACGAGGCATATCAAAAATATAAATTCACAAAGTTTTAGTTCAAACTTCACAATAAAAACTAAAAACAAAATTTGTTAGATACACTTAAGACGTTGCTGTATGTTGTTACAGTGCTATTACTACGTCATACACTAATTGTATTTTCACGGTGTTTGATAGCGAACGCCAGCGCAATCTTAACGTTCTTTATGATGTATTAAATCTCGAAACTTGCAAGAGTACGGCGAACGCAATACAAGTTTAAACTTGCATAGCTCGATAACTCGAGCTAAGACGCTTGTAATATTATAATGGATGATTAGTATTTACCAAGTACTGCCTATTTTTCTATTTCATCATTCATGGGCAAAACCATTGTTAATCAGTGTAATCACGGAAAAAAAAGTGAAAATAAGTAATCTCGCGGGCATCCACGTCCTATACACCCATTTTCCTTGTTCTAAGGGTTCCAAATCCTGTGATGATAACCCGTTTTACATATTCCCTTTCCCTTTACACACGTACGTACATAATACGCTACAATTGAACAACAACTAAGGCAAGTTTTGTCCCAAATGATAGAAACGATGCGTGAAATACAATTACAGCAAGTACAATTACGACAAGCCTTAAAAACCACTGATAAAACGGTTAGTGCTATCACATTGCAACATTATGGTGAAAGCAATGAATTATTTTCGACCTATTTACAAAGACTTCAAAATTATATTACCTTGAAAGGTGTCACAAGTGCTACAATTAAAATGCAAATTTTTCTCAATTGTATTGGCCCTAAATACTACCAAGTACTGAAAAACATTACAGCGCCAGAGTGTCTAGAATCAAAAATCTATGATGATCTTGTAGAATTGCTAAGGAATCATATTGCCCCAGAACCCGGTGAAGTCGCTCAACAACACAAATTCTGTCTATGTCAACAGCACGAGTGTGAAAGCATTGCTAATTACGTAGCTGGATTAAAAGAAATAGGCGGAAAATGTAACTTTATTTGCAATAATTGTAAAAATAGTACTTTTGAGACTCATCTACGAGTACAGTTCATACGAGGGCGGCGTAAATCTGAATTTAAAGAAAGATTATTACAAGAATCTTCTTCTACAAAATTTGATAATTTAATTAGGATTGCAATCAAAGTAGAAACAAAAGAAATGTGTACGGATATTCGACTAAATATAAACAAAATATCAAAGAAAACTAAAAAAATTTATACAAAATACAAATATAAATACATATAAAAGACCTACATACAATACAATTAATAAAAGAGGAAGGAAAATAAAGTGTTACCGTTGTGGAAGAGAAAACCATTCAGCAACGCAGTGTATCTTTTAATCAAAAGATAAATTATTTTTTAAGAAATGTAAAACAAAAGGACATATCCAATCAGTATGCTTAAAAGGCCAAAAACAACTAGAGCTGGTAAATAAACAGCACATAGAAGATGCTAATGAAATTTATGAAATACATAAAATATTTCACAAAAACAATGTACAAAATGATAAATTCAATATTACATTACAACTGAACGGGAAATTACATACATTAGATTTAGGTACGGGTGCAGCAGTTACTACATGCTCTGTACAATATTATAAAGAAAATTTCAGTGACCTTAAATTGGAAAATACACCAATAAAGTTAAAGACTTCCACAGGAGAAATACTTTACCCACGGGGAACCTGTAATGTAAACATTAAATACAAAAATACAGAAGTCATAGGAAGAATCTATGTTATTGATAGAAAAGTGGATCCTGTATTGGGAAGAGAATGGATTAGGAAGTTAAACTTACTGTTGAAAATGAAACACTCACACACGTTTACTTTACTCGTATATTGAAACTCGTATTTAAACTCGTATTTTTAACTCTAAAATGACAATCGGAAATCTCTTAAGTATATTAATGAAATGATCTTGACTGTGCGATTTAACAGGTGGCACAACGCCATCTATTAGTAAATTAAGGAACTAAATACAATTCTTTATATTAAATCAATAATTAGCCTGACTCGAACGCACAACGCCATCTATTTGTAGGTAAAGGAACTAAATACATTATTCATATCAAATAAACATTAATCTTTTATTCATCCCGCCCACCAAGGACTTAGTCCTTTACACTATGGTAAGTAAAGTAATCTTATACACTAATTACAAGTTGTAACAAAGTAAGCTTAGATACGAAAAAAATCACAATGTAAATGAAACATTACATCTATGAGTAATCTTGTATACTAATCACAAATTGCAATAAAGTTTAGACAAAAAAAATCTTAATCAATACAAATGGAGTATTACAACTATGTTACAAAAAAAATTCCGCCCACCGTGACAATGTGGTTTTAATCATGTAGGTTCTGTGTTTTCAGATTATTAAGAGCTTTCAGACAAGATGTTGTTGTATCTAACAAATGTTTGAGTGCATTTGTTGATTCATGTCGTATTGATTTTTGTCCAAATAATGTCTTCATCGCGTTGCAATTATATTTCTTATTGTTGTAACGTTTAGATAATTGTTCCCATGCTTCCTTATAATTATAAGGAGCTGAAGTAGTAGGAAAGTTTCTAAGTAGAAACGATATTACAGATATAATATAGTCTATATATTATTAAGAAGCACAGGAAAAAGTTACGCAGGGATAAATTAAAGATAGTAAGGTACACGTTAAACACTTATATTGTCCAAGGAAGAAAAATACAGAGAGAAGGATAGTGCGAGTACAGAAATAGCTTAGAACATGAAATATGGTAGTTAGGACACGCAAAAAAAATAATAAGCTAGCGAGGCATAAACTTAAGCAGAGCGCGCGCAGCCTTCCGGCGTGGTAATCGGTAGTAGACTGCCGGGCGAGGGAAAACCGATCTCGCACGATGAATCGCGAGGCGCGCCCGAGTGCAGCGTCGGCCGCATAGCGGTGCTTTAACCGACTCTGATGATGCGTGGCGTGCGTATTTACTCGCTACATCAGCCCTCCCGGAGACCGTTAAGGTAAAAAAAATCTGGGAATCGTACTCGTCTTCCTGATCGAGTTCGACGATCCTCGATATTGTTACTATCTCTCCTTTACATTCGAGGCTTCCTCCTTAGGCGGAGCTAGGTCACTCAGCAGATATGCTGGTTTCAGCCTGTCAATTGAGACGGTGGTAGGTTTCCCTCGAATATCTATAGTGAAGAATTTGTCTCCATGTTCAACGACGACAAAAGGTCCAGCGTACGGTGCTTGTAAGGGTTTTCGAATGAAATCTTGCCGTAAGAAAACCTGTGGTGCAGATTTCAGGTCTTTGCTGATGAACACAGGTGCTGTTCCATGGTGAACTACTTGCGTGGGCTTCAGCTTCCGTATTCCGTTTTATCGCATTATACAGTATTGTTCGAATTAATGTGAACACATCAACATTTTTCACAATTTAACTTTTTTTCACAGTTGGCAATACTTTTATGTCAAAGGAGCGGCCATTTTGTTTTACTGTTTTGTCAGTCAGTAATTGGTCAGTAAGTAATAGCATATAACAAGGTACAGACGCGTTGCATTTGTTGTTTTTGCGAATTATTGTATTTTGAGTGAACTAAGGCTTTATTTGCTTTTTATTTGTGAAGATGGATATTACTCCCAAAAAGCGTACTAAAATTGTGACTTTGAATGAACACACCTCCATGACTCAAAGAGATATTGCCAAGGAGTGTGGTGTAAGTTTAGGAGCTGTCAACAAAATTTTGCAACAGAAAAGGGACACTGGGACGATTGAAGTAAACAGAAAAGGGAAATGTGGAAGGAAAAGAAAGACAACAGCAAGGGACGAAGTTTTTTTAATTAGAGAAAGTAAATTAAACCCTAGGAAAACCAGCCAAGACCTTCAGCAAGACTTAGCACACGCTGGAGTTATTATTCATGACTCCACCGTACGAAAACGACTCATTGAAGGGGGAAGAAAAACAATTAGACCTCAAAAAAAACAGTTACTGACTGCTGCTATGATGAAAAAACGATATGATTGGGCAAAGAAATATGTGAGCTGGACTGTTGAAGATTGGAGAAAAGTGTTGTTCTCAGATGAGAGCCATTTTTTGGTACAAGGACAGCGATCTCGTTTCGTTAGAAAAAGTGACAACGAAAAGATTACGGCAGCTCATATTGATCAAGCTGTTAAACATCCATTAAAGAAGATGTTTTGGGGCTGCTTTTCTTATAAAGGTACCGGATGCCTTGTGCCAATTGAAGGGATGATGAACTCGCAAAAATACAGAGACTTGCTAGAACAAAGATTGGAAGTTGAACTAAGAAAAGTTGATGCTAACGGTCAAGAAGTTTTTCAACAAGATTCGGCTCCATGCCACGTGTCCAAGATCATGAAGAAATATTTCAAGGACAACAATATATCATGCCTTGAATGGCCAGGGAACTCGCCGGACCTTAATCCCATTGAAAATCTGTGGGCTATTGTAAAAGCTAGACTTCGTAAAATGGATTGCACAACAAAAACAAAACTAATTGAGGCTGTAATCCATACATGGTTTCGAGACCAGCAAATAAAAGAAAACTGTAAAAAACTTGTCGATTCCATGCCAAAACGTGTTGAAGAAGTTATAAAAGCCAAAGGGGGACACATTTTCTATTAAAACAATTTAAATTGTATTCATTTCTCTATTTTTTTTGTCTTATGACTAATAAATGTTGATTTTTTCAAATTATCATTTGTGTTCACATTAATTCGAACAATACTGTAATTTACTTGTGGATGCTAGACATCATCGCTTATCATATGCCTTGTGCCAAATAAAATCTTTTACAGGTACTTCACCATACCATGTCCTGCTATCACAGTTTCCGGATCTCACTCGTCCAGCTGGAGACCTGTCCTCACGGGTGATAAAGCACAGGTTCACCCAACCGAAAGTATTTATTGTGGACCCATTGGCGGCGAACAACTTATAGTCTGTCTTTATGCATTTCCTATCTCGAATATACTTATATGGATACACAAAGGTCTGAACCGGTATCTATTAAATACTGCACCTTACTCTTATAGTTCGTTACGAAAACGCGGCCACTGGCTACACTATCATAGTCACGCGTTGCCGCCTTCACTGACTGCTTTGTCTCGTTTCCCGAATGAAACGAACACGGTGAGCGGCACGTCGTTGACTGCGTCCCGAAACGTCGATGATACCAGCAATGCCCCGAGCCAGCATCAGAGCGGCTCCGGGACCGTTGACGCCAGCAAGGGAAATGCGCTTGAGTTCTCGAACGCGAGTGGGGCCCGATGGACAGCTCCGCAACTTGCCGTGATAGGTTATCGACTTGCTCAACAAGCTTTTCTATTAGCGCCATCGAATTTTCCGTCGGTGCCGGAGTTAAAGTCGATGCTGCTGCTACTTGTGGTTCTAGAGATTCCTCGTGAATCTTATCCACTATTTGCGCCACTTTGTCTAAGGGGAGATCGACTTAAGCTGCAATAATCGCCTGAACATGACTAGGCAAACGGTTCGTCCTCAGTAAACGTATAAATTCGTCCGGTACATCAGCTCCAGCTAGGTTCCGTAGATGGCGAAGAAACTGGGATGGTTTCCGATCTCCTAACTCTTCATGAGTAAGCAAATGAAGATACAGCAGAGCCCTTAGACAAGTGGCATTAACGCTAAACGAATAGAATAGAATAAAATTCTCAATGTATGGGAATGACATTAGCTTTCGACATGCGATCCGAGCGAACGAATAGAATTTAAAAATGTCCATTTAGTCTATTCATTAATACGAAACGATAGAGAAGTACAAATTCTCCCTAGAAATCCTAGCCAAGTGGCACTTTTGACAAACTAATTCGCCTGCTAGCGTTCGATACTTAGCGAACGCTAAGACCTTGTAGATAACGCTATAAAATGGCGGATCTTTGATCAGCTGGCCGTGGACGTATTGTGACTGTTTGTGTATTTCGTTATCTAGTTTCATTTAACGCTAAAATGCATAAGCTTAGACTATCGTGGGCTGCGCATAATGAAGAAGTGTGGTTAAGACGAAGGCGAAGAAACATTAATCGCCAGTGTTTAGAAAATATTGGGGAAATTCCCGATCTTCTGTTTGTCGAAAGATTTAGACTGGACAAAATATCATTTAAAAAGCTTTGTCGGGATTTAAGGGTTCATTCATCATTGCGAGGAACAAAAGAAATTCCCTTGGAAATAAAGGTTAATAAATAAAATAGAAATCATTACTTTTTACAATGCTATGACAATTAAGATAGGTACATATTTACATGTTTGTTGCTTTTTCTAGGTCCTTTGTACTCTGAGCTTCTTAGCTACAGGGTCGTATTAAAGGATCGTGGGTGTCACTCAACATTTACCCCAAAGAACAGCGAGTCGGTGTATCCGACAAGTTCTAGAGGCACTCAACAGTAATTATATGTTGAGATACATTGACTTTCCCCAAACAATACAAAAAAGGTCGAGCATAAGACAAGAGTGAGTATCTAATACTTATTTAACATCCTTTTTTATTTATAATCATTACTATATTTAAATGGGTACATTTTTCCTAATAAACAATATATTTTTTATCAGGCAGGTATCATTTCAATACTGAATAAACTTCAGACTGCAGTGACTGAATAAATTCGAAATTTATTAACTTAACACTGAAAATTTTTTTAGGTTCCAGAAAAGATTTAATTTACCTGGTGTTATAGGCTGTATAGACTGCACCCATGTAGCAATTGTCAAACCGGACCATGATGAACATTTGTTTTTTAACAGGAAAGGGTACCACTCTTTGAATGTACAAATGGTAAATTTTATATTATTATGTGAATCAGTAGATATACTTCATTACTAAACTAAAATTCAATGAAGCTGTTATATTTGATAAGAATTAGGGATAGAATAATTATCTTTTAATATTCTTTATTATAAGTTATGTGGTTTTTCAGATTTGTGACCATAATTTAAAAATTTTAAATGTAAATTCAAAATATGGTGGAGCCACGCATGATTCTTTTATATGGGCATCTAGTCAAGTTGAACCATACATGCGTGAACTTCATCGACATGGTGAACAAACATGGTTACTAGGTAAGTGTACAAAAGCATACATTTTTTATGTATAATATAATATTTTAGTCTACCAACTTGGCTTTGCACTGGGTAAAATAAAATGTAGGTACTATATAATTATATATTATACACAAAAATTTTCTGATAGTGAAAACCCATCAACGTCTATTGTGTGGTTTAGGAGTTATTGGATATACATATAGACAAATGTGAACAGCAACTTTGTTTAATACTATGATAAAAGGATACTATTCATTGTAACTTAACAAAATTCACCACTAAATAATTTAAATTATTTAATTTGTTTTAGGTGATTCTGGATATCGTCAGAGACCATGGTTAATGACACCAATTTTAAATGCTGCACCAGGTTCTCGGGAAGAAATGTATACCACCCGTCACATACAAGCAAAAAATTGCATTGAACGATGTTTTGGGCTACTTAAAGCACGTTGGAGATGCTTGCTGAAACATAGAACTCTTCATTACCATCCTCATGTTGCCAGCAAAATTGTACTAGCATGTTGTGTATTGCATAACATTGCATTGCAAGCTCATCTACCACCACCAGTTGACGTAGTAGCTGAACCACATGATGGTGGTGATGATGAAGCTCCTGTTGGTTTATCTGCTGCCAGCAGTCAAGACGAGCTCATGAATGGAAGAGCAATACTTAATTGCTTAATAAATAGATTGTAAGATATACATGTACTTTGTTTTTTAATTTAATTTATTATATAATATATAACTAATAAGCTCTTTTTACTTTCTTTCTTTTTAATTGTTTATTGTCAGTCTAATAGTCAACTTATACCTATATAAATCTTAGGTGGGAGGGATGCGCTGTGCCGCACTTCTGGCTGCATGGGTACTAATAATAAGAATTTTAATGAAACTAAATTATATATAAAAATTTTAAAAATAATTTCCATAGGGAAAAAATAAATCAAAGTAGCATTTAAAATATTATATTATAAAAACATACAAAAACAAACATACATACATACAACAACAACAACATAATAACTTATAAACTAAGAACTACTTGGTCGCTGCTGCGTTATTACATCAATGAACTGTTGACCAAGTAGGCTCAATTGATTTAATAAATTGTTCTGAGCTCTTGTGACCTCAATCCTCTCAGCTTCCACTCGTAGCCTCTCCATCTCTCTTTCATGAAGGCGCTTGTCACGTGCCTCTTCATGCTCGAGGCGCTTTTCCTCAATTCTTGCAAATAAATCTGCAGCATGTTCAAATGGAGTTAAGGATCTATTTCTTCGTGCTCTTAATAATGCCCGACGCGGAGTAGTCGAAGGTGAGCGTGGAGAGCCTGACGCCTGACGTCGACTATTTTGCACTGGAGAAGTGCGTGGAAGTGATGGTGGTGGTGCTTGTGGAGGTAGCGAGGGCGACGGTGCTGATGGTAAATGTAGAGGTAGAGACGGCGACGGTGCTGGTAATGATTGTGAAAGTAGAGACGGCGACGGTGCTGGTGTATCCTCTTCCGGTTGGGTTAACAAGGCTAAGGCCGGCGAAGAATGTCTAGGTATTGCTGAAAAGCAATAGATTATATTTATTTCCAAGTCGTAAAAAGATATTCAGTAATAATAGTTTGAACTCTGGGGATGGACATATGCAACATATTTTTTACCAGTGTGCTCGTAACAATGCATGGATAGAGCCGCAGTGGACAACAAAGACCTTATTACCTACTTATTAATTAAGTAAAAATATTATTCAAACTTTTTTAAAACCAAAGACTGCATAATTAATTGTTTACTTACTATTCTGGCTGCTGTGGTCCTCCACCACAATATCAAGTGCCAATGGAGGCTCCATAGCACTCTCAGGCTAAAAATAGGTGGTATTTTTAAACACGAAAAATTAACTTTAGGTAGCACCTAAGGTTTAATAGGTTTGTTATAGAGATTCTGGTGCAGCTTAACTGAAGATGAGATTTAACTGAGGTAGGGCACAGCAGGAAATTTTCTGCTCAAAATATGGAGCAGCCCGTATGTAGTACCTCGACCTTACAGAAGATCACAGCTAAATAATACTGCTTTCAAGCAGTGTTGTGTTCCTGTTGGTAAGTAAGGTAGGGTCGGCAACGCGTTTGCGATGCTTTTGGTGTTGCACGCATCTATAAGCTACAGTGATCGCTTACCATCAGGTGAGCCGTACGCTTGTTTGCTTACCTAGTTGTATAAAAAAAAAAGATACTAAGGAGCAGCTAGTAAATACGGAAGGGTTTAAACTAACGCGAAAGCCTTGCTCTTGAATACCAGCTTGACCAAACACCGCAGAAACTCCAATAACCGCCACCACCCTTTCCTCTAAGGCAGTCAAACGTATTCTCCTGCTTGGACCACCACCAGTGCGACTTGCTTGAAGCCTTAAGCTTAAATACTTTTTTTCAGTTTTAGTCTTCCAGTCAGCCCATACCTAAATAAATATAGTTATTTAAAAGCAGTTTATATAAAAATAAGTATGCAAATAATTAAAAATAGAAAAAGGTAATTATTAAATAGGTAATTACTTTTTTCCATTTATCTGATGATTTTTTAACACCACCACCAAGGGAATTTAAAGAATCTGTTAGTTGTTGCCACAGCTGATCACCCTTAAGCCGTCCTTGAGGACCTGACTGGGGTCTTGACAGATCTCCGTGTCTAAATCAAAAAAATAAGTAGTAATATTATAAGTGGCCCGCCATTGTTAATATGACGGTATAGGTAGTGGTTTTAAATAACACAAAAATGAAATATTAATAGGTACCTTTCCATGAAGTCTATTAAAATTGAAAATTGTTCCAGACTTGCTCTCTGTCTTGGTTCCATCACTGAAACAAAAATAAATTGCTTACTTAATTAAACTTACAAACTTTTAGCGTCCTTACATTATATTTTTACGCGAATACTGTATATTGTATGATGAATAGCCCTATTGAAATACTCCAATAGGATCCGATCAAAAGTGACAAAAGCCCCTTAGAAACCAGTAGATATATTATACAGGGTGGGGATGACAATACGACAATAACTTTGACATCGTATATGTAATGATATTCCAAGCCCACATACAAAAAATCAATAAAATACATCCAGTAGTTTAGTCAAAAAATATGATTTTTCATTTTTTAAAATTACTACGTGTTGTATAACATTAATAAACGGTCACCCGCAGGTTAACGACCCTTTGAGCGCGATCGGTACAAACATAATATTACGCGTACGCGTAATTTAAAAACGTGCAAAATTGTTATCTATTTTGGTAGGTCAGTGTTGTGTTAAGACATATTAAAAACATTTGTTAAATAGTTTTAATATTCAGTATGATTCTAATAATTTTTTTTTTATAATTTTTGTTTTTTAAAAATTTATTGTTTCTTTTAATGCTTAAATTTTAAATTCTGAAAATCTAAATTCTGAATCTAACATAGTTTTTGCAAGTAGGTAATATCACGGGGAGCACACATGGCATATCAACAATATTTAATAAAGAACAATGGGTAATTTTGTATGGAACCCGTACCCACGTTGTAGCATCTTAGACTAGGTGTCATTTAGAAGAAGCTTAATTGACTAACTCAAAAATGAAAGAATGACTGAATGAATGAATGGGAGACCGAAGTTATCATACACATTTTAATTTCCAATGGTTATAACAATGGCACCTTTTTCCGTTCTGTAGACCAGATAAAACACCGGTCGGCTTTTCTGTTTAAGGAGAAACCGACTTAGCTTCCTTCCTAGCATTCGTTTTCGATACAGAAGAATAATAAAAAAAACATCAATCTTAAAAAGCAGTTTTATTTTAAAACACAGCAACATCATTTTTAAATTGTGTTGTCACTCTCAATGATTATATCATCCCAGGCACTTGCCGGACCTATGAAGTTATCTTGGTGTCTGCCAACACCTAAATACCATAGTATACTAACAGTGTGGGCACAAGCACCTAGAGTTCTCATGCCCGTCATGCAAGAGCAATAATAGGCCTCGATGGCTTGTCTGCCCTGGACATTCAATTTGATCAAAATATACGTGTAATATATTTATTAATTTTATTAATTAATTAAAGGAGTAATATATTTATTTGTAATATATTTATTATTTTATTAATTAATTAAAGGAGCACTTTATTTCTCAAGTCAATTTACAATCATAAGTATATAATTACCTTTCTATTATGTTATGTATTTGTATGTATTTATGTGTGTATGTATATATATATGTATATGTATGTATGTATAAATGTAAGGTATGTATATATATGTATGATATGTCCGTGTGTATGTACTTATACTTATAAGTTTGTAATACATTACAGTTATTCAACTATTTTCTCAATATTGTTATTTCTTGCACTGTGTCCCCCGCTATATGACACTCTCTCTCATGACCATTGGTTGACTGGAAGAGATCTCTTCTAGGGATAAGTCCACCTTTGCCATCAACTATATATGTAATTTTCTGTATATTCTATTCTTAAGTGCAATAAAGTATATAAAAAAAAAAAAAAGTATATATTTTATTCGATACGTGCCTCGATAATATGCGGCCTCTTACTAACGAGCAGTTTTCAGTTACTAGCCCATACTGCGACATACTAGGGCTAGGGCTAGAAGATAGTTCAATAAAAAAAAAAAAAAAAAAATTATATATACCATCTCGACCTCGCAAATGTTCGGCAACATATGATCTGGCGAGCTTTAAGTGGTATGTTCCCAAACTGAATAAAATGATGTCTTCTTTTGTCAATTGTGGAAATGGTATTGATGTAGCCGTCATTGAAGAGAACACCGCCCGTTGTCTATTCATGTTTTCTGCGACTACATAATTGCCCAGTCTATTAGGTTCGGTAATTCTTTGAGCTATTATATTGATAAAAGCGTGGGCATGCTCGTTGTCTGTCAGACGCTGCCTAAATGCATTTATAAGGGCTCCCGCAATGCGAAAGTCTTCAAATATGTGAGGGAGTGTTTTGTTAATAACTGTATGTCTGAATATCTTGTAGTCCCTTTTGAACCATCCGTTTATGACTTCAATGACCCATCGCACCATTGTGATTTGTCGAGATTTATTTGCTTGAATATCTGTGAGCTGTGTGGCGTGCCTATCTTTGCTTGGCGGCATATGGGCAACATAACCAGCACTTTCTATATCTGGTATAGAGTCTCTAAAACCTCGATCTAATATAAAAACGTCATCTGTTTGTAATATTATATGCACTGGGGACGTTTGATCATTGATTATCTCACTCATGATTTGAGCATCGGTTTTTGTTGCAGCGTATGGTCCACATATATCTATAATATAGCCGTCTGGGCAAGTAATTAAAAAGGGTTTTAACAAGTTTTTATACTTGTGTAAGCTGTAAGTCCTTTTTTGGAATAAAAAGTTTTTGCTTTTCTGTACGTATATATACGAACCATCACAAATAGCTATAGCTACGGGGTTTGTAGGGTTGGAATATATTGATGCCGGCACTGCAAGGCTATGAGCTATAATTTCATCACGGCTTATATGGTTGAAACCTAAATGGCGAACAACAAAGTCTTGGGCCAAGCAGTTTCTTGCAGTTTCAAGTAAAATACCGATCGTTTTACGCGATACACCTATTTGAGAGGCTATACGTGTATTTGGTTCACCAGACCTTTGTTTTAATAAATAGACCCCCAGTGCAGTTTTTGGCCTTCTACATTGATCTAAAAGAGACGGTGTTTCATTCAAAACGATCTCGAATTGTTGGTGTGTTAAGCCAGTTAGGTAATGTAGATCCTCAGGTGAAATGTTGTTTATATTGTCAAAATCGATATTATTCTTATCTTTATATGCATCTCGTAACGTATCGATTATATCTTTGAGATGGTCTGGTGTGAATATTGTTTCTCCATTATCATACAGGGAGCTCCAATCACTTGTGTTGATGTGTGTTATACAAATGCGTACATTTTCAGGAACATACACGCTATGGTTAACCAATAAAAATACTTTTATAAACCTGGACACTCTATGAAGTTCTTGATTGATGCACCCGCGGAATAAACAGTGACGCGCCGTATTTGCAACCCTCCTATAAGTTGGAACAGACGTTGGTTGCAAGTGCTCTGGATTTGCTGGTTCTTGGTTTTGTTCTTGTTCGAACCTGGCTTGCTGTCGTCTTCCCGCTACCCAACAACGATGACACATATACTGAAGTTGATTAAGGGCTATCTAAAAGAAAAGAAAAAAACTCAAGTTACGTAACAAAAACAATAAAGAACTTAATGTTTAAAAAAAAAAAACAAAAATACACGAAAGATGTGAGTGAAGACAAAGACACAAACACGATGAACTAAAGTTATGTGTATAGTTTATATTTACCTCATTTATGTTAATCCGTTCCATGACGTATTCGGTGAAGCCTGGATTGTCTTCCAAATAGGCTCGCGTTACTACATGCCGCTTTCGGTCACGAAGTACCGATCTTGTACACGTAATACACAATACACGGCGTTGATCTTCCATTTCGTCGAAGCAGGAGAGTAATATTTAATCCAATCGCTAAGCAATACACTGAATTCCGTTGTGAAGGCCGAGGTTGTAGATGAATAAAATAAACTAAGATGATAAATGCGTGCGCTCAAAGACAGTTCCAAACAGGTACTAACTATCGAGGCGGCGTGGCGCGGCGTCGGCGACTACACGCTTTCTGTTTCACTCGCACTTATGTGTACGTCGGCTCTACTGTACTACTCATTCGATGATTGTGGCTATACGGTTATATAGTAAATGCTAAATAGGACACACCGATGCTAGCGCATATTAGATCAAAGTACCTAACGGATAAAATCACACAAACGTCAAATCTGCGTGGGGATTTTACTAAGGATTATCGATATTTTCAAAATTGAATATCTTTTTTCCCCCGCAAGCTACAAAATTGCCCCCATACAACAAATATATATATTTTTAAAGACCTTTCTAATGGTACCAATTTAAATTTGCTACAAGGTGGGTACGTTTTGTTCCATGTTCTTTGCAAAAATTGATGATCAGCGTCGGGGTATGGCAATAACGAACCAGGTTGATGATAATCTGGCCCTGAATCTGTAACATTTTTTTAAATTAGTTTAATTTTTAAAACTATCGAATACTTTATGATTCAAATTTATATAAACATGGGATAATCCTATTGAAGTATTTACCTTAAACGTTGGCATAAAATTATCTCTAATAATTTTTGTAGCACCAAAAGATGTCATTTGAAATGCCGAATTGTATTGTTGAATATGACTCAAAAAGTGCTTCGACGTTTGAGATTTCCCAAAAATTAATGAATACAATGGTTCGAGTGGAGTTTCTAATGCTGGAAATCTCACATTCCCATTAGCACAACACATAGCAGGCGTTTCACCTTAAAAGTTAGCCGCATCACAATGTGACATATTGCGTCCATCATTCCAATGTATCCGTACATAGTATAATCAATCTGACTGTTGTAATTAAAAGCAGCACGCATCATTTTCGCCAAAACAGCACGACGTATTCGTGATCGCCGTGCAAGATTCAGTACAGACACAGGGTCAACAGATCTATATCGTGTATTACGTTTACGCTGCGATGCATTAGCTTGTGCGCGTTCATCTGCAGTCTGTGATCGTCTTAGTAATGCCACATCATTTGCATTACGCGTTCGTCGACTTATATTTGCTCGTCTGGCCCGTAGCATTTTTCCTTCATATAAAAAAGAATAAATCAAATTAAAAACAAATTGCTACATTAATAGTGGTGTATCAATATTTACACATGAGCGTATATTTGTGTATGGAAATATATATGACTGCATACATCAATGTATATAAAAATGTCATTAAATAATTCATTTTTAAATCAACGTGCTTCCATCTGTTACAAATGAATAAAACATCTGTACATGTGCAGAATATGTTTTTTCAAATTAAGAAACACACATGCGTACATGTAATTCACTTAAACGCCTCTAAACTTACCGCTGTTTGAAAATTGAATCCAAATAAAGCCTGTAAACGATATGAAACACCGACAACTCGCTAAAAAACTGAGAAAAGTACACGCACATATATACATAGTACATTTGAACAATTCAAGACTCACCGTTTGTATGAATGCACTCAACAATATGTTTAAAAATATAAACACAAAGCAATAATTATCAATTTGCTTTAATCGAAGCATGTCCAAAATTAAATGACCTCATTAATGACATAATAACATGCTTCTAATGTCAACATGGAAAAAAGTTTAAATTTGACAGCACCACCCCCATCTTAAAAAAAGTTTCAATTTGACACAAAAATCTCCATTAACAAAAGGATGATGTTACAAAAAAATGTGATAAATGAAGAACCGCTCGACGGATTTTGTGCAAACTTCACACATACTATCTTCTAAATAGTCCGAACAAAGTCGAAACATTTGGTTTGGATAGGTGAGTCAGTTCTAGAGTTATAAAATTACAACGAAAAATGGCATTGATTTTTATATATATATATATTTGACTTAAAATAATTGCAAAAATCGCTACCGATAATTCCATCATAATTGTTTAAATTAATATTATCTTCTGTTACGTGAAATTTATATTTAAATGTTTCGTTAGAGATATTAAATTCCATTTGAAAGGTACCTAATGTTTCTACAGGATTTTCAGAACTGTTAATTCCTTTTAATTTAACAATTTCATTTGATAAATTTGGTGTTTGTAAAAGACAAGAGCCTTTTATAATACTGATAGATGATCCTGTATCGACAAGGAAACACAATTTATTCGAGGCAAGTTTGGAATATAAGTAAATATGAGGTAAAGATACCTTTTTGTTATAATTGTTAATTTCATATATAAGTTTGGATTTGCAATTAGTATTTAAGTCACATATATGTAACATAGTTTTAATATTAGAGTTACTATTTTGGGCATTATTTCGGCAATTAATTTTACCACTAGAAATAGTAGAATCAAGTTCATTTGATCGAGACATACATTCAGAGTTATTTAAGTTAGATTTGAATGATATATTCTTAGGGCGGCTTGCAGCGTGTGTTAAATCTAGATTTAAAACTCGATTTTGCCTTAAATCAGATTGAATGTCTTGCACGTCATCGATTTAGCTTAAATCTCGATTCAAATAAACGTCAAAGTTAAATCGGCACCAGAGTCGGTTTAGCGTAATTAAATCTCGATTTTGTTAACCATCATTTGCGAATACCTACGCGACGTTATTGTTTATTTGTTCGTTTCTTTCTGTTGTCTTATGAAAATGGATTTTCCTTTGGACCATGAGTACGATTTGTTATCAGATGATGATGAAGAAATCCTGCAGTATTTGGAAACGCCGTTTTTCTTGTTCGTGATTTGTTCAGTTCATTACGAGAAGACGAATTTTTGAAAAGGTTTCGCTTAAGTAAACAAAGCGCAGTGTTCCTGCTTGATAAAATTGTTCATAATTTTCCAAATGATGTCAACAGGTGAGCTAATTAATGGTAGATTGCAAGTTCAAATAAACATAACCATAAAGGTATGCAGCTAACCTAAAATATCAATCATAAATTTTGTTATATGTTTAGGAACCGAAACGCTGTATCACCAATGAACCAGCTCTTATGCACATTAAGATATTTCGCAACTGGTAGCCAACTAACTGCTTGTGGCGATGTCATTGGAGCTCATGAGTCTACCGCCTGTAGAATATTACACCGAGTGACACACGCTATTGCCTTTTTATATTCAGATTTTAGAAAAATGCCCATTACTGCTACTGAACAAAACAGTGTCGGGGCTAAGTTTTACGATGTAGCAAAATTTCCCCGTGTCATTGGGGCAATAGATTGCACCCATTAAAAATTTTATCTCCAGGTAAGTTTCCAGAAATGTTTTTTCATTGCATTTTGTAAAATTTACTTATTAAATAACTATGTTATCTATTATCAATAGGTGGTGAACATGCAGAAATTTATAGGAATAGAAAAGGATACTTTTCCATTAATACCCAGTGCATATGTTCAGCCAATCTACTTTTTTTAGATGTAGTGGCCCGTTGGCATGGTTCAGTACATGATGCCAATATTTGGGATAACTGTGCACAAAAGAGAAACTTTGTACAGGTATTTAAGATACATACCTACTTAATTCATATAAATATTTAAACAATAATTTTTCTTAGCATGTATCGAACATATACTTAGCTAGTATTTCTGATATAATAATTATGTTTGCTCCTTCTTTTTTTTTAATTCGGTTAAAAAATAGTATAATGTCTCTAAAAATCTCTTCACTTTTCAGGGAGTTTACAATGACAAATTATTGGTTGGGGATAGTGGTTATGCACAGACTAGATATATGATGACACCTTTACCTGAAAATGCACCTAGTACTAGAGGTGAAAAACTATATCAAGAATCACAGATAAGAACTAGAAATGTGATAGAACGTGCATTTGGTATATGGAAGAGAAGATTTCCTATTCTATCAAAGGGCATTAATGTGAAATTAAAAAGAGTGCCAGGTAAAATATATTTATGGGTACCTATTACACTGTCAATAATTAAAATAAAAAATAATGCTAATATGTAACATTTGTTTCTTTACTATTACAGGAATTATCATTGCTACTGCAGTTCTACATAATATTGCAATTCTCCAAAAGGATTTGATACCACCGCCTGAGGGTGGAGAAGAACCATATACCCTTGAGATGCCAGTTAACAATACTACTTTGCCTAGAAGTATAACAGGCAATATTGAAAGAAAGTTATTAATAAATAACTATTTTGCCAGGTTATAATAAACAATTAATAAAAGACTAAATAAAACTTGTTGTGTACTTTATTTAACTATTTTACTTTTTAATAATGAAATTTCCAATTCATATTTTTGTTTAAGGAATTTTAACTCCATTTAATTTTTTTTCTTTTCATGATCCAATTTTTCTCTCACTAATTCTGTGACTAATTCCTGATGCTGTATTTGGCTTTGAGCTAGCATTTTTTGCAATTTCACTAATTCTTTCTTGTCTTCTGCCAGTTCTTTGAACGAGTTTGTAACATTTTCTTTTTTCTTATCTACAAAATATATATAAATGATATATTATTGTGTCAAGTAATAATATGTATTACAAAGCTTTAAAATTATAAAAAGTACCTGTTTTTGATGATTCTAGGCTAGGATCAATTTTTCTTTTCATCAGATTCAATCTTCTGAGATCGATCGATAGATTTAGTAACATTTTAAGACTTATGATGATTAGTTTTGCCCTTAAAAATAAATAGTAAGACTCGGCTCTTTTGGCTGAGATATAGATTTAGTAAAGTTAGTAGGATTCAACATTTTTAGTTGAAATTTAGATTTAGTAGAACAAGTAGGACTCAAGATTTTTGGTTGAGATTTAGATTTAGTAGAGTTAGTATGACTCAACACTTTTGGTTGAGATTTGGATTTAGTAGAGTTAGCAGGATTCAACATTTTTTGTTGAAATTTAGATTTAGTAAAATTAGTAGAAAAGTTAGAATATGGCGTGTCCTTATGACCTTGAATGGATCTTGGCAGACACGGAACCAAAATCGTTTTTAATTTAAATCTTCATGACGATTAATCGATTGAGAATCATTTATATAATTATTTGGTTCGTTTTCACATGTATGTGCACCGGCAATATTAGAATTAGCATTTGACGTGTCATGTTGCACGTTGCTTGTGTTCACACGGCGTTTCATATTAAATTGACGCTTGCGACATTCCATGATCGTATGACCGACGTGTTTACAATAATTACACGTTTTATTATAAAATATATTAGAGTTTGTGTTTAAATTATTTTTAGGATTTATGTGAAATAGTTTTCGCGAATATTTAGGCTCTTTATTTTTATAGCAATCTGAGGAACTATGACCTACCTTATTACATAGTGAACACTGTTTCTGAAGTCTTGTATTAATTTTGTATAAATTAAATAATTTTTCCTCGTCAGTTGCGTATTGTATCGCATCACTGAGAGTTAGAGGGTTTTTACACCTAACGATATTAGAAATTGAAGGGTTAAGCCCTAATAAAAATGAATTTAAAGCAAGGTCTTCCATGGCAGCTATACGGCCTGGGAGCTCGCTCTCGTCCTTACAGCCATAATGGATATCTGAATGTATTCGCGTTAAAATTTGCTCTATCCTTAATGAATATTTTGTTACGTCTTCATTTGGCAATTGTTTAAGAATGTTGTAAATCGGACAGTAAATGAGTAGCATGTTTCTTTTCTCCGAATGTAGACCTTAGAAATGTTTTTAAGTCCGTCCAATTTGAAAAATGTTTTAAACTGCAGGCAACCTGAGCTTTACCTTCTAGCTGCGATAATATGAATTTACATAAAATTTGTTGTTGGTCTGAATTAGCCAGTGACATCGCTTTCTCACAATTGGTGAGAAATGCAGGGAGTGATTCTTTATCCTCATTATATGATTTGATAAATTTTGTTAAAAAGGATAATGTTATTTTTTCAGACATTTCGGTTCTTTTTAATGATTCCGCTTTAAGGGACATTATGACCTTAAAATACTATTATGTATGCTGAGCTTATAATAGGACAAAAAATACAATAAGTACAATATGATAATGGTAGAATAAAAATGCTTAAATCTTAAATTAAGTAGATTCAGAGTTAATACGATTTAGAACACTGATTTAGAACACCAATTTAGAAACTTTACTAATTTCAGCACTTTTAGCTCTTAAATTTTTTGATTTACTTAATATTTTATAAATATCACAAAATACTTACAAGAAAACAGCAATACACACTCGCATGTCGTCGCGTGGGAACCGGTGTCGCGTTGCTGTGACGTCTGTCGTAACTGGAGCGGATGGAATTTTCGCTTGGTGTGGTGAGCTAGACCTGGAGACCCGGAGACTTGGAGCGGGCTCAGACGATATGCTGAGGCTGACCGTCATCCTAGTGCAGTAGCTGGAGCGGGCTCACGCTTAAGAGCGGAGGCTGATCGTCGTCCTTTCAGCGGCTGGAGCGGGCTCATGCTGGAGAGCGAAGGCTTATCGTCGGCCTTTGTAGTTGACGCAGACTTAACCTTTGGTTAAGTCTTACTGTCGGTCAAAAATTAAGGGTGGCTCTGTTCGGATGATCGTCTGTTCTTTGACTCTATGTCGTCAGATTTCTCTGGTATCCCACTTCTGACACCAATTTGTTAGGATGCCGACCCTGTTTGTCTTTTTAAAAAAACTACTCTACACCGCTAACTGCTTTGTTTAAAAAAAAGATTGGACACAATGTTGGGTAATTGACTTCCGAACTTTAATTGATGTCCGATCTACTCGGGGCTCTGAGTCTGACTATTTTAAAATAAAAATAATATTAACGAAGAAAAGGAACAATACAATTGCTGAGTAATGATTAAAGTAAAGGAAAAATACTGTGTATAATATAAATGATTATGAAGCTTTTACTACGTTATAAAATGGGATATAACAGTTCGAAATAAAATTCTCATCATTATGAATAGAAGTCAATGGTGAAAGGGGAAATATTACATCAATGTTTCGGGTGTGGCTGAAATGTCCATCTAATATGAGTAAAGCTCTTGAGTCTGGTGTTGGGTGTGTATGATTTATAAAATGTTTAAACCAATCTGTAAAAATATTCATTTGGATCCAGCCTGATGGATGTGCAACTCCTTCAGCTCCAGGAGGACAACCTCTCATCAGTTGTAAGTTCATATTTTTTCGTGGAAAAATTATGAATGGAGGTACAAAATGGCCGGTGGCATTCATGCATACTACAATTGTAACCATGGAACCCCTTTCTGCTGATGTTAGTGATGCTATCTGCCTCTTTCCTCGGCGTCCAATAACTTGTGGAATTTTACTCTGGACAACTGTTAGGCTAATTTCATCAACGGTGTATACACGATCTGCTGAATAGTTATTTTTCTCATAAATCTCTTCCAGAAGTTGAAAAAAATTATCCACGTTTTCTTTATTAAAGCCGAATACTCTTGCGAACGATGTTCCCGTAGGCCTCCTAATTGACAGTTTGTCTTTATGACGTTTCAAAAATAGCCTTAGCCACGTTTTTCCTGCTATTCCAGATTCACCAAACGGATTTTGCAAATTGTTGCGTACTGCCAACATGTATGCCATTCTGTGAAGATCAGTCCTTGTTAATCCATGAAATTTACTTTCCAAAGTTAAAATGTATTCTACTAAAACATTTTCTAATTGTGTTCCCAACGTTGTTTTTCTACCTAATGTTGTGGTAGCCGCTTCTTCAGGACTAAGTTCCGTTTTCAGGCTTAAGCGTTGCAATGTCGTTCTTGTATCTGTTTGTTCTGGTATTTTGAAAAATTTTGCTGCTTTTAAAGTGCCCATTTTCTTCTCGCGAACCATTTTTATGGCTTTAATCATTTGTTCTTTATCCCAAGTTTTCCTTGGTTCTTTTGATTGTGTTGGCGCCATTCTAAAAAAATATAAGTAGGTATACCTACCTTTAGAATCACATAACCAACCACCTAAAATACTAATACTTAAATATGGGCTAGCCCATATTCAGGACCATAGTCATAGCCCATATTCGAAATTCTTTAAATTAAACTTATATTCTACAATAAAACACATAGTTACAGTATTTAAACCTAATTTTCATTAATTAAATAACACATTGATACGTACCGTAGAAAATTTTTCGACAGCAGCAACACAAGTATGGTTGAATCTCGAGATATCGTGAACAATAATTGTTCAATTATTGAAAAAAGTAAATAAGAAACAATTGAACTTTTAGAAGTTTTTTTGTACCTATCTAATTATATTGTAATTAATAGTAAAAAAATTAAGTACCTATATGAAATTATTCTGACATATTTTAATGATATATGAATTTTTTTAATTAATATATCACACTTCAGCCTATTGCAGTCCACTGCTGGACATAGGCCTCCCCAAGTTCGCGCCAAAAAGTAGCACGAACTCATTAGGGGTTTTGCCCGTAGTCACCACGCTGGGCAGGCGGGTTGGTGACCGCAGGGCTGGCTTTATCGCGCCGAAGATACTGCTACCCGTCTTTGGCCTGTGTATTTGAAACCCAGCTTTAACAGTTCCAAGATAGTAGTGGAACTGGGTTATCCCTTAGTCACCTCTTACGACACCCACGGGAAAAGAGGAGGTGGCTATATTCTTTCTTTACTGCCGTAGCCACACAGCAGTAGCCACATATATACTTATATGAAATTACTCTGACATATCCTCTGAATCACTTGATTCTGAACTCTCTGAACTTGATTTAGAATCATCTTGTAAGTTTATAATGATTTCGTCCATCATAGTATCAAATATCATATCATGATTCCAGTATTCTTGTTCGTTTTTTTGTACGTGGTCATCGCATTTTTGCATTGTTCGGCAGAGAATTCGGAAAATAGCCTTGTTAGTATTGTAATTTTCTCGTCCAATGTAGCATTAATGTGATCTCTGGCCAGGCAATTTTTAATATTTGCCCACACAAGCTCGATTGGGTTGAGGTCTGGATGGTATGGAGGTAGTCTTAGAACAGTATGACCTGCAGCTTTCAAAAGTTCATCAATTGCGTATATTTTCTCTGATTGGGTCGTATTAATTTACATCAAGAGTTCGGCTTTGATCATCGTGGGAGAAAATGGCACGTTATGATTTTGCAACCAGTTCTGCATATTAATTTTCAAACTGGACATAGTCGGTTTCTTCTCAACTTGTACACAATGATAGGCAGCATTATCCATAACTATGACTGAGTCTGTGAGAGATTGTGCTGTGTGGCTACGGCACTAAAGAATTTAGCCACCCCCTCTCTTCCCGTGGGTGTCGTAAGAGGCGACTAAGGGATAACAAGGTTCCACAACCACCTTGGAACTTAAGAAGCCGACCGATGGCGGGATAACCATCCAACTGCTGGCTTTGAAATACACAGGCCGAAGATGGGCAGCAGCGTCTTCGGTGCGACAAAGCCAGTACTGCGGTCACCAACCCGCCTGCCCAGCGTGGTGACTATGGGTAAAACACATGAGTTCACGTTATTTTTGGCGTAAACTTGTGGAGGCCTATGTCCAGCAGTGGACTGTATAGGCTGTAATGATGACTGAGTCAGGTGGAAGTTTAGGTATTAATTTTCGATCAACCCAGTTGTAAAAATTTGTAGAGTTCATGTCTCCACGATAATCCCCCGTTTTAGAATTTGATTTAAAAATCAGCAAAACATCGTCAAGTAACCCGTTCCGGCTACCAGCGTGAACTATTATTAAACGCCTTCCTTTGCCTATATCTGTATAAATACCAGGCTCCGACGAAGATTGCCAACATTTTTGGATATTGTGACTTTGGTTAACATAAGTTTCGTCCAAATAGAATATATTTCGTTCGTCTTCTCTAAATTTTTTTATGGACCTTAAATATTTCACTCGCCATTCAACAATGTTTGGTCTCTCTATTGAAAGGGATCTCTTCGATTTACATTTTTTAAATGAATATCCCAGTTTGTGCAAAAGTTCTCTTAAAAAAGTTAATCCGCAATCTAAAATATTATCCTCTTTTAACACAGCATTTAGTTTTCGTAAACTTGGAATTTTATTCTCTACCGTATAAAACTGATTTATTTTTCTTCTTATCACACCTAAATCAAAATCATCAACTTGTATTTTCTTTTTTATTTCTTTTGGACTCCGCGGAGAACGAAATTTTGCTTCTCCTGTATTTTGCAAGGAAGTTTTACTTTCAGCAATCACTCCTCTCCTTACACTTCGTTCTGATATCACTGTTGCTTCTGCTACTATTTTATGTATATCTGCATCAGTTTTATATTCTGAACTATTCACACCTCCTTTCCGTTTTTAAAAAAACGTATGTTGTGGAAGTACGGCGAAGTACGGCGTCGCACAGTGGGACGAAAATCAGCTTTCATAGACATAGGAATGTTAATTCTTAAATATCGCTGTTTCTGTTGGATATGGCTTTTGTTTACAGTAACTAAGCCTACATATGCAAAAAAAAGTAATTGGGCATTTATGCGAATGATTTATAATTATTTTGAGAAAAAATTGTATGGAGCTCTCTTGAAAAATCCGATTTTCTACGGAACTGCAAGTCAAACCGTAATATCCTTCTAGAGAGTGTTACTTCTAATTATTTGTCATTTTTTGACATACCACATACAACGGTTACAGCTGCAGAATTTTTTTTTAAAATCGTTAAGTATAATGTACATTTTTTATTTAGTTTAAAGCTTAATTTTTCGGCATCCACTCTAAATATTCTCTAAATGAGTGATAAAAATTGTGTATTATCATTTTGTAAGAGCATGCAACCCAGACACGTTGTAGAGTTAATAAGTTATGAGAAGTGAGGGCAGTAAATAATTATACTTTTGTTCATTTATAAATATCATATATTTATTGTTGCTATCTTATTAAATTATTTAAATGAGCTTAAATATCAAATACTATGACAAAAAATATCAAAAATATATAAGTAACACTTGATTAAAAAAATGAAAAAATGTATACTATATAACATTTTCCTATATAATATTCAAATAAAAATAAAGAACTATTAATAAAAAATTAAACTCTCCTACTACACACTACTTATGTATGATAATACTATACAAAACAATACAAGAAATAAATAAATAAAAATGTCTATTTATCTCTACAAACAAGGCCTCTTAAAGACTAGAGTTACAAAAGAAAAAAATAACATTACTAACTAAAGTTTGTGGGAGGGGAGCTGATGCAAGTCAACAGACCCCATGTTTTGTGATCAGAAAAATTTGTACAGGGCAATAAAAAATGTCCTTAAATGATAAAAAAATGTATAAAAAAGAAATTAAAAATACAACAAGCACTTATCTACTAATTAATCAAAATCGCTCTCATCTGATCCCAATTCAGAATCAGGTTCCAAATTGGACATATCTACAACTTCAAATGGAGATTCTGGAAACTTGATCAATTCTAAAGTTTCAGCGAAGAAATCCTTACCTTTCTTAGTTTCCAATTTCGGTCTTTGAGAAGAGATTAATGGATCAGACGAAAGAATCAGCATATTTAATATATCGGCATTTGAAGCTTGCCTGGACATTTTTCGCGAATTATGTTCCCGAAATCTCCTAAAGTCTTTGTTGCGGGCCTCTGAGGCTTCTTCTGAAAGCTTACCTATCGGAACAATGTTATTATTGGCGATTATGTCTGCACCATGTATCAGCAGCTTATGAACGGTCGATGACATATGGTACCAATCATATAACTCCACGTATCTTTCTGCAGTTTTACGTGCATATTCTTTAAATTTCATTAGCTCAATTACCTCTCCAGATGTTATTGCTTGAAGAATAACAGCAAATCTTCTGACTAGCTCTTCATCCAACCCAGTGATGGCTGCAGTTATATCGGGGAACTCGAAGAACCTTCTTGCTGTATTCCCGTCATTTGTTGTCCCTGAGCCTTGTTTCACAATATCAATCAATAGATTGAGTTCATCTTTGAATTTATTTTGAATTATTCTTTTTCGATTCTCTAGCAAATCCTTGTGCTCTTGTCCTCGTGCAGCCCACTTTTTGAAGTCCAGTCTGTATGCAATATGTAAAAGGCATTCCATCGTATTTATACGAGCGTGTAACGATGATAGTCCAAATTCGTATACATCACTGTTCACTGTTTTTGACGTTGCAATATCCAAGCGGTTCATCTCTGTAGGCTTAGCTAAGCAGAGATAACACGATGCATTCGATCTGGCTTCCGAAAGATACGTACAAATTTTAGCATCAATCATTGTCATCTTAAGTTGATGGCTCACCTTGTTTCTGTTGCAATTAGTGGGGATAAGCAACTTAATTTCGTCGTCCATTTGCTTTTTGTGACTGATGACCACTTCTTCACTTTCCTTAATAAATGTGAACTGCACTGGACGACAATATAACGCTGAGCATGGCTTGGGATTCAACCACAAAATTTCGTCTCCATCAGTCAGGCTTAATGGCACCAAGGACGTCATAAATATGCTTGAATCTTCTTGTTGTCCATCCATTTTCTGTTTATAACGACTTTGGTTCGAAGCACCATCAAAGCCCCACTTGGATATTAACTTTAAGTCCTTATTTTGCACACTTTCAGGAAGACTTTCCAGGATCCTCTTCACTGTGATGTCAAGCAATGCTTGAAGCGTAATTCTTGCTGATGAATCCGTTACAGTCACTGATTGCTTACTAGGGTAACACTGTTTTTTTACTTGCTGTACTTTATAATATGACGGATAAATGTCAGTTGCACCCTCTCGGATGGTAGTCTCTCTCAGCGTCATATATTGCCACTTTGACAATTTCAGCGAAAGAAGCAATCCTAGTGCTTTTTCTGGAGTAAAGATAACTTTTTTAACTGGTTTGTTAATCATTTCGTTAAATTTTGTTGCTGCTTCTGGATTCTTCAACATATATTCGATAACAGATGCGATATCTTCACGACCTTCTTCCTTTAAAAGAACTGCAGCGGAATATGCCAATTCATTTGGATTTTCATTTTTGTGATCATCAGACCTTCTCTTCTTTTGTTTGCTTCCAAGATCTTCAAATGCTTTCCTTGATGTTTTTGTCATTGTCCCAATAGATGATGTCGATGGTCCTGGACAGATTGAAAGTGCACTAGGTCCTGGCTGTTCTTCTTCACTGGATTGTGGCATGACCATACTGATTGGCACGCAACTTGGCCAATCGACATTAGACTGAAGCCAATTTTCGTACTGCTTTCTGAATGTATCCAGAATGCGGTGAGATTTCTGCCATCTTTGTGATGCAGCACGTGTGAATCTTCGACAAAATTCCTTAAGTGTCACCCGATCTTCGTCCGAAATGCTATCACCAAGTCGATTTACAACTGCACTAAACAATACTTCATAATCGAATGAAGTACCTTCCCTTCTCAGCACAACAAACAAGTCTAAATTGGTACGCAGACTTTCCATTTTAAATATTTCACAGTTCGGGATTACGATTTAATGTTAACAGCACAAAAGTTTGAAATAAACTGAATTATGTGTTAAAAATATTGTTCATTTATAGTTGTTATAGGACTGATTTTAAATGATTAGCAAATTGACGATTTCTTAATTACTCTCTTTAATAATAGTTAATTAGTGCTCATATCTTTACTTCTTTATTATTACTAGAATTCATTCCTAATTAGCCAATCACTTTTCAGAATAACCTACCTAATTACCTAATCACTTTTCAGAATAAAATAACAATAACAATTTTTTTTGGTATGTTCTATTAGAAAATATAATTGTTTACTTAGTTAATATCACTTATTCACACCAGAAAGGTAATAAAATGTAATTAGTACTTAGTGTTTAAAAAAACTCAATGCAATAAAATTAAATAAAAAAAGGATCACACATATCGATTTTTAAAAAAAATTCTGCAGAAGTAACCGTTGTATGTGATATGTCAAAAAATTACAAATAATTAGTAGTAACACTCCCTAGAAGGATATTACGGTTTGACTTGCAGGTCCGTAGAAAATCGGATTTTTCAAGAAAGCTCCATACAATTTTTTCTCGAAAACAATATAAATCATTCGCATAAATGCCCAATTACTTTTTTTTACATATGTAGGCTTAGTTACTGTAAACAAAAGCCATATCCAACAAAAACAGCGATATTTATGAATTAACATTCCTATGTCTATGAAAGCTGATTTTCGTCCCACTGTGCGTCGCAGTGATTATTTGATTAATGAAAGCAAGCGCCCCCGCCTCTCCGTCCCACCACTCACATACCTAAGGCGCGGTCAACTAGTTCCGCGCGCACTTTAGCCCATATTTAAGCACTAGCCCACATTTAGTTACTCTCCTCTAATATTAAAATTTAAGAAATATGGTCTCACGCGTAGAAACAAAAGAAAGAAAGCAATAAGTATAAACGATTATTGTTTAAAGAATTCAAATAATTATTTAAATAAAACAAACTCACCCAACGAACAAAAAATATAAGTTTAGGTGATCACATCTCGAGTGGATTACCGAAAATAAAATAATGAATGACACTATGACCAATCCTTGACGTTTGACAGACCCAAAGACTGCGCGTGCGATAGAACGCAAGAAGAAATTTTGTTGCTAGACATAATTAATTTCAATAAAAAAAAAGTATAAGAAATTTTCTTTCTTTTTTTTAAATAAATAATGGCCATAAAGGCAAAGCTTAGCACTTCTTTTAAAGAAAATCACAAACAACACAAAAACTCCCCTGTGACACCTAAAAGTGTTACAGTGCATCTTTGGTTGGGTTTAAAAAAAAAATATTTAAAAATTAAAATTTTGTAATATTTTTTTTTGATAAAAGAATTACCAAAATAAAATTAATGACTATACGCCAAAATAAAACAAGTAAAGAATATTAGGTAGTTGAGAAAAGAATACCAACTATAAACAACATATGACTTCACCTATAAACTATTCTACCATAGAATCAAAGTTCTACACTATAATTAAACCTTAGGCATCTTTTCCATTACACGGTTGTTCAAACGTACGGTGTGTAAGCCGTACGGTTGAAAAAACGTGCTAGCTTGTACATGATACTGATTGAGATTGGCTGTAACTCTGAGGTAAGTAGGTACAAAATTAAATGACATATTTTAGTTTAAAATTGTTTATTGCACACAAACAAAATTATTACATGTAATTGAATTTTAATAATTATTAATTTAAGAACAAGTAAATCAAAAAATACACTACGCTGAAAATGCTACTCAAGTGCGGTACTAAAATCGAATTCGTCTTCAATAGAAACTTGAGAATCTGCCGAGATACTTTCCGCATTTACACTATGTACAGATAATTGTGATTCGGGTCGGTAGTGGATTGGCTCTAAACCAGAACCGTGTCCAAAATCATGAGAAGACGTCTGTGGACGACTTATTCCATAGCTCGATCTAGCAGCTGTAGAATATCCATATGTTGACGATTGCGCATTTGAGGATGCTGTACCACTTAAATATCCTTGATGGCCTTGATCCCATTGGTTTCTTGATGTAGGTATATACTGAGTACACTGTCTTTGTTGAATATTTTTAATTATTGAAATTACTTGAAACTGAAAGTCTATCATATTTTCATCACTGAACTTGTCAACTGTATCAGCGGTTCCCATAAAAAAGTTCATACTACGGCTTTTCTTTTTCTCATCTCGTTCTGCTGAATCCATAAACTTCATAAACCTAATGTCAACTTCACTTAGTTCATTTTTTCTTTTTTTTTTAGCCCTTTGCGTCTCACTCCGTTCAGTGTATCCCGAGCTTGATTGATTCGGGACTGCACTATCAAAATTTTCATTACTGAGGCTAGAATCATGAACATGTTCAGTCATGTTAGAATCGGTCTTGCGATGCTCAACATTTTTTTTTAGGAACATCATTTCATCATAGAACATATATTTTCTTATTTTTTTGCTGAAGAACCAGACTTACATTCATTAATTTTTTTGTCATATTTTATCCAGCTATCTTTCATATTGGTCCACTTCTTCATCACCATTTGCCCTGAAAATAAATAAATAATAATTATTAAATTCAAAATTTATGAAAACCCCCGACCTAAACTGAATCGACCCCGACCTAAAATGGGGTTTTAGTATTTGAACCTGAACCGTTTTGTTTTATATTTCAGGTATCTAGCAACAGGAGATACCTTTACTGACCTATACTACAGCTATAGAATTGGAATAAAAACCATAAGTTGCATCGTACGTGAAGTATGCCACTACATTTGGTTAGAACTGTATAAAGAATATATGAAAATGCCATCTAAAGAAGACTGGCTACACATTGCAAGCAAATTTCAAGAATCTTCCAACTTCCCGCTGTGCTTAGGAGCGGTCGATGGAAAACACATCAGACTTATTAAGCCAATTGATAGTGGCTCGATGTTTTTAAATTACAAACATTTTTTTTCTATAGTTTTGATGGCAGTAGTAGATAGCGATTACAACTTTATATTTGTTGACGTTGGCGCCTACGGAAAGGAGTGTGATTCCAGTGTGTTTAAAGAGACCCCATTTTGGAAAAATTTAACAAACAACGGATTAAATCTACCCGATGCAACACGTTTGCCTGGAATTGACTACGATTTGCCATATGTGTTCGTTGCGGACGAAGCCTTTGCTTTGCATTATCACTTGCTTCGTCCATTTGGTGGTCATCAGCTTGATCAATTAAAACGTACATTTAACTACAGACTCACAAGAGCGCGAAGATTTGTTGAATGTGCGTTTGGCATTTTATCCAATAAATGGCGAATTTTTCACCGGCCAATGAATGTGTCCATCGATTTGGCAGTTGATATTGTGAAAACATGTTGTGTTTTGCAAAATTTTATACATAAGCAGGAAAACTTTCAGTTTCACAATGCGAGTGAAAATGAGTCCACCCTTGATTCAGAATCGGAACTAATCCAGTTACCTATCACGAATGCTGTTCGCGGAAGTTTGGCGGCTAATGAAGTTCGCAACAGATTTGCACAATATTTTGTATCTAACGAAGGTCGCCTCTCCTATCAAAACAACTATGCATAAGTAAAAAGTTAATAATTAAATATCTGTAACTTACCAAACTTGTTTTTCTCATCACCACTTAAATCTTCAAATGTGGGCTGGAAATGAATAAATATTTCTTTCCAGGAATCATATTTAAGCCGCTTATTTTTATAATCGTCGATGGTCTTATCCCATATTACAGGCCTTTCTTGAATCAACGTAATTAATAATTCTTGATTTATGTTCATTTTATAATAAAATCGCGAAACAGCGTATATAAGCGGTCACGAATCCGTGCGTACGTCCGGCACCGTCGACACACCCCGATAGACTGCCATACAACACTGGTGAAAATCACGCCGTGCGTAGACGCGGCGCGCCGAGGGGCAGTCACGGCGCACGTGGCCGCGGCGCCGTGCCTTGGCGCCACCGTGCATGTCGACAAGCTCATATAGTGATCCATACCACACTGACGACCGTGCCTACACGCGGCGAATTAACCGTAGATTTTCACGGCGAGAAACCGTGTAATGGAAAAGAGGCCTTAAGGTTAAACAAGTCGCTCGTCTTTCCATACAAACGTATAACAGTAACTACTACAATGTTCGACGTTGACCATTCAAAATTAAGGATAATATCAATTGATCTCGTCATTATCTATGTATGTATGTACTCAAAACCGTAAAAAAAGTGTACATTTAAAAAATACAAGGTTCTAAACTTTCGTATTTCAACACTGATTTTAGCCCAACTTTGGGCGAAAATAAATAGTATACGGAGAAAGAAAACTCTAAAATAAAGCCCATACCGATATAGTTTAGTTATTCAAAAGTGGAAATAAATTTATTTCGAAAAGATACATTTAGTAGTTTTTCTATAATAACTGTTATGCTAAAAGTCTATTCACATTTTTTTACGCGGTCGTTTTAGTTATGAATCTATGTGCCTTTCAACCTACGCGCGGGGAGTGGGAGGGAAGGCAAGCGCCGCGCCATCCGCGCGCGCGGCTTTACATTATTATTAAACAATGTCTTGTTCTGCTGCCTGTCTTAGTATTACTTTGAATTCCCATTTTGAGTGAAACATACGTTGCGTTTGAATTTTGACTTTGTCTCGCTAATCGCTATTATTAGTACAGTGAAGGGAAGTGACTTGTATATTGTTTCTCTATAAAACAATCAATAATAATAATAATAATAATTATTATTATTATAAATTCTTTATTTGACCAAATACTGTACAATTTTATAATCCACCAAACTGCGTGACAGATTATCGGCGGAATTAATGCTTGTCAATCATTGATCTATAGTTTTTAACCGACTTCCAAAAAAGGAGGAGGTTCTCAATTCGACTGTATTTTTTTTAATATTAACAATAATAATATTTTACATCAGAACTTTTGATCGGGTGGACCGATTTCGACAAATTTTTTTTAATCGAAAGGTGGTGTGTGTCAATTGGTCCCATTTAAATTTATTTGAGATCTAACAACTACTTTTCGAGTTATATCTAATAATGCGTTTTTACTTGATGCTTTTGTCATCGACCTACGTTGTATTATACCGCATAACTTTCTACTGAATGTACCGATTTTGATAATTATTTTTTGTTGGAAAGGGGATATCCTTAGTTTGGTACCATGGTAAGGAAACCAGGATCTGATGATGGGATCCCAGAGAAACCGAGGGAAACTCTCAAAAATCCGCATAACTTTTTACTGGGTGTACCGATTTTGATAATTTTTAATTTAATCGAAAGCTGATGTTTATCATGTGGTCACATATAAATTTTATCGAGATCTGATAACTACTTTTTGAGTAATCTTTGATAACACGTAGTTATTGACTATTTTTTCGTCGATCTACGTTGTATTTACTCGTCGATGTAATTGAAGTCGGTTTTTTTTTCGTTTGCGAGCAAACACAATTATTTACATATCAATGTTGTCAATAAGTAAAATACCTTTTCTAGTCGTTTACTAAGTTCTTAGTAACCTGCCAGCAACATTTTACACAATAACTAAATAGGTTTAAAAGACTCGCAAATTTTTATGAATTCTGTGAACATAGCCTCGAATGCGAATCTGATATAGGTATACGCTGACAATTGGTGGTCCTTGCTAAACCGTTCACAATATTTTTTTGACAAGAAATAGGCAACAGTCGCGTCGTTGTCACGTGTCGCGGCAGTAGGTACATCAAAGGTAGACAGACGTATTTACGTAAACATGAATGCTCTTATTCATTGCAGCGGTTGATTGTTCGTGTTAGCGTGAAATTTATAAGTAGTGTGAAAAATATTTTGTGTTTTTTTTTATTATTGCGTTCTACAAGGAAATAAACTAGAAATTAATCTGAAGTTAATTATTCTAAAAACTATATTTATTAGTTATACTATTTACCTAAATGATATCTTTGGGGCACTTGGGAAAAAGAGATTTAGGGTTTTATATAAATCATCGCTTTCCCTAATACTACGAAAAAAAAAAACAATTTAATCGAAATTTTGTTTTTATCGTGATTTATAGAAAATAGTTTACAATTGCGGTAAATTCCCTTTCCCTTTAGTTGTACCTAATTTGTAATCCTTGTAGGATCCGCGGCTTCGCACGGGTGCAATGCTGGTACTAAATGTACTACAGAAAGGCCTTGCTATTGTTTTTATTATTACTTATTTAGGCACGCGCCGCCGGCTGTCCGGCCGTAGTACCGCCGCAACCGTTATGTCCTTGCAATTTAAATTTGTAATATCTTCGAAAATATTCATTTAAATTACATGCTGTAAAGAGCTATATTGATCTATATTAAATGCACAGTGTATTGAAGATACTTAATGGGACAAGAATTAATGCTGTATTGCTTAAAATTGCTTCGTAAATAAGACATTATTTCTCGTAAAAAGTAAAGGATAAAAAATGGTTTATTGTGGGTTATCCCTAAGAGATAGACATATACCATCACGGACTTTTTTGTAGATCTTTTTAAGATCTACAATACTGTAGTACAATATTTTGATCCATCTCGTAGGGTTCTTCAGCCAGCGCGAGCGTTTGCAATGTAAGCGCAAAAAATGTGTTTATTAACGACATCACATTAGAAACCTCTAAAATTATCAGTGTTTCTCTACTATATTATGCATGTATTATACATATAAACCATCCTCTTGAATCACCCTATGTAGTAAAAAAAGTCGCATCAAAATCCGTTGCGTAGTTTTAAAGATCTAAGTATACATAGGGACAAACAGAGGACGCGAAGCGACTTTGTTGTATACTGTGAAAGTGATAGCTCATATCTCAAAAATATCTTGAAAAGAAATAGGTAAGTAAGTAATCTAAAAAATGAGCCGCGCCGATGCCGAAGCGCGCTTTATACCTACATATAGGTAACCTACCGTTGCGCCCCAAATTATTTATTTTATGTTTTTTATTTTATTGTCATTGGTATTCAAAAAAAAAAAAAAAACATCTAAAGTAAGCAGTCTTGTTATGGGTTACCATGTAGCGATTTAATGCTAATAATGTGACTGGTTGTTTGATGTTTTTTGAGATTGAATTGAGATTATTTCAGTAATGTTATTATTAGGTATTGATTATTTATTTCTCTATGATAATACGTACTAATTTATTTCATTTCATTTATTTATATTATGATATCTTTATATAAATAAAAATGAAATGCCAAAATGTATGTACACGCAATTTTTTTTTCAGTTATATACTAATAATAATAAAAAATCTACATATTAACTCCCAGATGGATCCCAGATGGGATTCCCAGACTCGGAACTCACGAGACTCATAGTGGTGGCGGTTTAGCCACCGCGCTACGGAGGTCGTCAATGAGATCGTAAACGCATTTGCTAGCTTGTCACATGCACGCGCGCGATATTTTCTCACTGCTCTTCTCGGAGTCTTTCCTGTTCGCACACTATGTCAGGTGAAATAGCATTCATTTAGGCCTCGCCTACCAACGAGTTCGCGCCGTCGACTTGTTGACCCTTAAAACTTAAGAAAGTTAACTATATGAACACATCAAGTTCAGCCTAATACAGACCCATGCTGGACATAGGCCTCCATAAGTTCACACAGAAATGGAGTGAACTCCTGTATTTTTGTCCATAGTCACCATGCTGGGCAGTCAAATTGGTGACCGCAGGGCTAGCTTTGTCGCACCAAAGACGCTGCTGACCGTCTTTGGTCTATGTATTTTAAAGCCAGCAGTTGAATGGTTATCCCGCCATCAGTCGGCCTTTCCAGTTCCAAGGTGGTATTAGAACTGTGTTATCCCTTAGTCGCTTCTTACGACACCCACGGGAAGAAAGAGGGTGGCTAAATTCTGAATGCCGTAACCACACAGCATATGCACTATAAAGAACTAACAATACTTAATCCTAATTTAAGTACTAATTTGCCTTAAAACTAACCGTGGTACTAAATCTAATCGAGTTACGACTTATCGACCTTAAAAACTAAATATTTACATTTAAAGGTTAAACATGACCATGAAGCTTTTCCTTTATTAAACATGGACACACTCAAACAAAAGTGGGAAGGGAAATAAAACAGTCTCAGAATTGACTAGAAGTATAAACCCTATGCCCTGTTCATTGCTCTTAAACTATTATTAAAACTAAGACTTAACTAACGAGTGTAATGAAGATTCTATAAATATCTTCATTCAGTAAATGTGTGGAGAATGTTTTCACAAAGGTGAAGAAACAAAACTATTTCGAATAGAAATCCCAGAAATAATTTCTGAGAAGTAAAAGTAAAAGCTTAGAAGATTAGAAAAGAATTAGTCTATTGAGACAAAACAATAAAAAATATAGATCAGTCACATTCGACAAGTCTGAAGAAAACAACCAATTAAGACGGTGTTTCACCAGGTCGAACTAGATCTTTAATACGAAAATCACCTAGAGGCTTTCCGTCTAGAGATTTGAGAGAATATACTAATAGTCCGAGCTTTTTGGAGATAAAATATTTTTCATATCTAGGTGCTAATTTAGCTGAAAAATGCTTAGAAGTGTTTGACAAAGGAAAACTTATACAAAACGAACTATAAACAATTTGTCCCTCCTCTAGCTGAACTGGACGCTTTCTCAAGTTGTAATATTTTTCATTACGAGCATGAGAAGCCAACAGAGAGTGACGCACCTTATTAAAGATAGTTTTTAACTCTTTGGGTTTATCAGAACAAGCAATACTAGGATCTATTGAAAGGGCGTCCCGGTCAACAGAAACATCATCATTGTAGATAGAGCTATCAATGATCATCTCGCGACCATGATGAAGAAAGTAAGGAGTAAAGAGTAGAGAGTTTCGAAATGTTGCACCAACTTTTTTTCAATATAATTTTAATGAGTAAGTAGGGCTTGTCAAGTACTATAACATATATTTTTTCGGTGATTGTAGGTCACCAAGAACACTGACAAAAGTAAAGATGAAATATTTACTTATTAATAATCGATGCTTCTAATTATGTAAATAATCTAAAAAAATTACGGAATATACTCTTTAACGTTTCCTACAACTTCATTTTGGATTTATCTCTTTAGCTCAATTATTTTTTAAGATATGGCTGTTTGACGGATAATCATACATATAGCCATATTTCTAGATTAAAGCGGAATATGGCAGAAAAATTTATATAAATTGCATACGCATATCGAGTTGATACTATAACATGAATTTGGATAGAAGTTTTCATTGGGGGCCGATTCACAGTACTTATCCTGCTATACTCTTTAGTGCCTTCATGAACTATAGTGTTTAGTGCACATTGGATTTCCGAGATATTTTTGTCCCAGTTTCCGTGATCTGAGCGAACATATGAAGCAATCGTCTGCGCTACAGGAATATGCGCCTTCAAGTTGTGTTTTGTTAAAAAGTCTGTATTTGTGAGGAAATTATTTGCAGTGTTGTATTGTTTAAAACAGCCGCAATTTTATTCGCATTGACTCTATGTAAAGCTACCACACCTGTTACCTACCGAAGTAAAAATATCATTCAAGTAAACTGGGCTTTTATTTCCTAGTTTAACCTGTTGGTCCTTGCTTTCAACAAAAACTTTGAAGTCCGTATTTGTACAATGTTCAGGATAAAGTCTCAGATAACCTGGCTTAAAAAACGGAATAAAGGCATCCTCACCGTCGCCTACTTCAGGTCCACCTTCCTTCGCAACTTTTTTACGAACAATTTTGGATCATTTCGGGGTTCCACCTGGGTCCTCCGGTTCATTAATTTTAATAATTAACAAAGTGTACAATTATTTACACTGACTAAAATAAGTTTTGATAATATTTACGCAGGATTAATTTAATTTTGCATTGGTTACAGCGAAGACAGCCATATCGCTACCTTTGTTAACATATCTACATATGTACTTTATCGACTTCACAGAGTTACAATATTCCACATTGATGTGATTCTCAAAAGCTTTGGACAATATTGGCGAGTATGGCACAATCCAACGATTGTCTACATCAACATTTTGTCCTCTTACCTTCACAACTACCGATCGCCCATTGTCCGCAACTAATCGCTAACGATAATATATCAATATATATGTCTATCAACTGGTGTTTGGCTATGTAGCAATTCCCTCTTGATTTCGGATCATTTTGAGTTACATGTGAATGTAACAAATAAGTCTGGGCGGCCATAATGCCTAACTATGACATAGCATCCTGAGCATATTCATGCATGTGGCACGGGCTTCCTATATAAGTGGCTGGCAAAGTTCTCGTTCTTCCCACATTATTCACATTGCCATCCGCATTTATTAGCGTCACGGAGATGAATGATGTATTCCTCTGATCGTAGCTGTCGTTGGTTCAAACGGATATATGTCAATCGTTCAGTCTCAGTTTTGACATAAATGTCAACTGCAAACTGATGAAAAAGTCTTTTACACATTAAAACATGTTTTACTTCACCTTGACGGATCATGAATAGAAATTCATAGCACTAACTTTTTTGTTGGTTTCAGCACCTACAATCAAAAAAGAAAAATGTTTAATTTGTTACTTAGATGAATTGAATTTAAAAATATTATTTAATCTTGTTCAATTTATTAAACTTTTACTTGATTTTTACCATTTTAATATCAAAATCCCACCCATTCCACACTCCTTAATTAGTCTTCTACCCAAAGGTGGAGTGGAAGAGATAGCTGTATTAGCGATTAAGCCGCCTGTTGCAACTGATGCAAATTCTATTTTTATATATAATTTGTAATACTGTTTTACAACCTTGTAGTTGTGTGCGAAAGTGTAAATAAATAAATAACCATTAGTTAGTGTCTTAACTATAGTCAATTAGACAAATAGTCAAATCTACTTTTACTACGGATCAACAAACAGGGCCTTAGTTTAAACTTGTCAATATGATGCACATTAGAGCGATAATTGCTCGACTCGTTATTCGAACTCGGTGCGGTTGCACTTGATAGTGTAAAGTTTCATTGATCGGTCCGTGAGTAATTATTGTTTTTAGCTTTAAGTTTGCGACATTCGCCTATCAAATGACCGCGTTTTTTACAATATGCATTGTAAATCAACTAATAAATGAATGGAATGCTTTTCTTCTCCAAAAGTGGTTTAAAGAAATTGTTTGATCTCTGCCTAACTACTAAACCTTTTCAAACAACACACTAATTGCGCTTTACCTTCCAACTGCGAGACAATATATTTACATAATACATTCTGTTGTTCTGTAGTTGCCAAGGAAATCGCATTTTCACAATTGGTTAAAAACGCAGGCAACTTTGTCAGTCATTTTTACTTTTTGTTTCGGTGCTGAACTGCAAACAGAGGAACTGCTTACATTACTTAATTTACTTTTTATTTAACTGTCGTATTAACGAACTACACAAACACAACAACAATTGAAAAGAAAATATAGTATAAACAGTAATAATCTTACTCTAAATGAGTGTGAGTAAAGAATACGTTTCTTAAAAATATGTTTTTAGAAAAAATGAGAAAATTTACTTCACTGGAATTGGCTTAAAAACACTTTAACTGAAAAAGAAAATAGCTCACATTACACCCAGCGATACGGTGGCAGCACTCAAGAACATTCCGGAAAAATTACGTCATACAGAATGCAGTGGAAAACGGCAAGCAGCTGGCGACTTAAGGAGTCGTATAACAGGAATACTTGTCATCACGTGGAGTTCCTCTTGATCGGGGTGCACGTGGCTTGTGTTAGGTGATCAACATTTGAAATTATCAGCGAGACCTTGATGAAAGGTCCGTTGTATGGTTTTATGATGCGGGCTCATTAAAAGTGGAGGCTGACCGTCAACCACAGGGCAGCAGGTGTTCGAGGCTAATGCGGGCTCACGCTCAATAGCGGAGGCTTATCGTCGATCACGAGCACGAGCAGCGCGGGCTTAGGCTTATGAGAAGCCCAAGGCTTATAGTCGATCACTGTACTAGGACTTCTTGACCACGGAGCCAACAAATACAGTTATGCAGACGAGTGGAAACGAATTCGCGACGCCTACACCTATTAATCCCAGTACTTCGATTTTTCCTGGGATCTCACTTCCGACACCAAATTTTTAGGAAGCAAGCTTCCATGTTCACCTTCCAGTCAGTGATGTGATTGTGTATGGGATATGTGGCGAGTGTGATGTCGATAATAGAGGAGCGAGTGCGTCCGTTGGTGAAGGCCTCGAAAGTGGGAGTGGAGCCGGTGTTGCACACGTACAAGCCGTATGCGTCGGCCAGCTCCTCTACCCTAACTCCGCGGGCGTTGCGACGGTCGCTACCCCATAGAGGGTTCCATCCGTTGAGATCGCCCCCCAGAATGCATTGCGTGTGCGTGTTGTGTTGTAAAAAGTTTTCGATGAGTGTAAGTGTATCTGAGTGGTCGTGTCGAGGTGGTATGTAGATGGAGGCGATGTGTAGCTGTGTGTGTCCTATCTGTGTCCGAACCACACATAGGTCCGAGGAAGAGAATTCAGTTATGCCGAAGAGTTTGACGTGTGGTTTAGAAATGATGCAGGCTCTGACAGAAGAGGAATTGGTGGGGAATTGAAAGATGTTGAGGGGATATCCGTAGGGAAGCTTGACTTCCTTCCTGGCACCCAGGTACGGTTCAGACACAAGGGCAATGGAGTGTGAGCTGTGAATAAAATAATTTAAAAATTCGTGAAGCGACTGATATGATCTATTGAGATTGATTTGGATGAAACTTGGTTTACTGTGCAGATCCATAATCAATATTATTGTCTGTCTTGGTTCGCATCGCCCTTACGATAGGACACGTGTGAGAGGTGGATACGTGTGTAGTGTCGTGCTTGCTATTAGGGAACCTGGCTTTATGCCTGGTGCAGTTGAAACATTTAGGTGTTTTGTCCTTGGTTGAGCAGTCGTGAGAGAGGTGCCCCTCCTCTGCGCAGTGTGCGCAGCGGTCGGAGGGGTTTTTGCAGTTCTTAGCGGTGTGTCCGAACTGCAGACACTTGCGGCACTGTAAAAAGGGAGAGTGCTCCTCGACATGAACTCTGTATATGTCAATTCGCACTCTGCCCATTGCGTTGAGGCCACGGAAGGCACCGGGGGAGGTAATGAGTATGGCGTTATAAAGTGATTCGTTGCGGTTATTGCGCTTGAATTTAAGTGTAAGGTGTTGGTTTGTGTCATTGTTTTTGAACTCACCGAGTTCGGGGTTTTGTGCCAGAATGACGTCGACGAGCTCTTCGCCGGGTACCTCCTTAGGGATGCCCTTGATAATGACCATGGGTTTCAGTCGGTGGGCGATCTCCGCGGAGACCTTGGAGTTGGGAGCAGTCTTTGTGCGGTTCAGGGTGTCGTCACGTTCCCTTTCGGAGTCGAACTCGACCCTGATGGCTCCTTTAAGTGGGACTACCCTTGCCGGATTGTACCCCAATTCCCTGAAGGGGACAGTCTCTTTGATGGCAGTGATGGTCTCTTGCGGGTTGGCGCTCTTATTCTTGGTAGTGATCACCAGGGCTGGCCTGGTGGTGGGGGGTGTGGCTACCACGACTTTGGTAGCCGTAGTGGGCTTGGCGGCGGAGCAGGGCGTGGTCTTGGATCCGAGCTTTTTCGTGATGGACGCGTATGAGTCCGTGATCTTTTTGGTCGTCTGTTCGGTGTTTATCTTGAGATTGGTGTCGAGGGAGTCGATTTTGCCCTCGATGCGACTAAGCGCCAGAAGGAGGGATTGGCTGGTAGGATCTGTGGATAGTGAAGCGGGAGCGGGGGTGGGGAGGGCGCGCTCATTAATTCTGCCGTGGATTTTTAGGGCGTCGCAGATTTCATCTGCGGCCTTTATAGCGAGGTCTCTGTTGAGTGCCGAGACGCTTTTCTGCTTTTCGGTCGGCGTGAGGCACTTTTTGATCACGTCAGTGAGGGTGAGCACCGTTTTTTCAAAGGAGGGGGTGTCGACAATCTCAGCTGCTCGCACGGGTAGGGTTAGGGGTTCGAAAGGAGGTTTAGTGGTTTTCGGTTTAGGTTTGATGGTAGCGGCGGCCCTGTCAGAAGGACAGGGGGGCGATGGTGGTGGCATATTTGGAGAGTACAATGAAATTGGTTCGTGAATTTAAGCGGAACAGTAGGGGGAGGGGGGGGTTACAATGGAGGGATGGGGGGGGGTTGGGGGGTGGCAATGTAAATCAAGGATGGGAGGGGTAATATGACTTAATTTAGGGTGTTAGGATGCCGTTATCTGCAAAACGGCGCAGGGGAGGGGGGGAGAAGTAGGGGGGAGAAGCCCCTCCTACTCTATTATGAAGATGCCCGAAGAATTTGAGGACAGCACTTCGAGGGAAAAAGATATTCCCTTCGAAGTGCGAAAATTTCAGGTTTTGGAGAAGCTGGTGTGGGCTATAGATGGGTTGCCCCAAAGGTTAGAATCGGGCTCCGACGCACCGTTTAGGCGCCACTTGGCCTACCAACTTAATCGGTAATGGCGTCGGAGACCCCTTTGAGGCATGAAGAAGGATTGTAGGAAAGTTAAAGGAAGGAATAGGATGGAATTTTTTGAAATGTGTGCTCTAAGAGGTAGAGCACCTATAGGGTTAAAAAAAAGAGGGGGTGTGGGGGCAAGTTTCGGAGTAATAGGGAACGGAAGTGACGGGAAAAAATCAATTTCTGCAAAAAGCTGTTTATTTGGAAATTAAAAAAGTGAGGGGGGTGGGGGGTACCTCGTTTTAAAGAGTAAAACGAGGCGGTTCGGGAGTAATTTTTTAAGATTTTTAGAACGAAAAATTTTGGGGGTGGGGGGTAAAAAGTGGTTAGGGGTTGAAAAGGGGTGAGTTCTGGGTGGGGCCGGGTAGATAATAAAAAATAAAGAATTTAGGTGAAAACCGCGTCAAAATCGGTTGGGAGGATCCGGAGTTTTGGAATTTTTAAGTTTCTATATTTTTGCTCGATAATTACGTAAACGTAAATATTGAGTTTTTTTTCCCGTGGGAATTCCGGGAAAAAAAGTAGCAGAAAAAGAGAAGGGAGGTCTAAAAAGGTTTGCCCCAGAAGGGGGTGTAACTAGGGTGAAGGACTAGGAAGTAATTAATGATCTAAGGTTAGGGCGTGGCGTTTTTCTGCTCACAAACTTAGTTCTTCGGTCGTAACTTTTGAGTGGACGCGTATATCTTCGGAATTTGATATTAAAAAAATCTGGATTTTATTTAGTTCTGTTCTTATAGGTACACTGTAACACTAAATGTAATAAAAACTATGTGTCCTCGCTGATAATTTTAAAATAGATCACTGATAAAGTTGATAATATAGTTTTGTAATTTGTCAATAAGTTGGTGAGCACTATTTTAGCTAAATTGTTCCAAAATTCTTCGATTTTTTTGTTTAGGGTGATTAAGGGAGTCACTGCGAGTCTTTTGATGTATGGTAGGTAACCGTGGCACCAACACCCTAGGAAATAGCGGCAACGGCTACCTTTACCACGTTATGGTTTTTAGTCCAAAAAAAATACTTACAGTAGAGGAAAAAATTTTAAAATTTGCACACAGTAAGAGATCCCTATGGAGCAGTTTTTGATGAGAAAAAAAATATAGGTCGTCGCTTTAATTTGGTCAGCGTTCGCACTTGAGTCTTTTAAAAAGGGCGTTTTGTCGCGCACTTAACTTTGTAACGAATTCAAAGTATATAATTTACACAAGAATTATAAAGTGTTATATGTTGTTTTGTAGAGGAGAACTTAGAGAATGCACTGACACTAGAATTATTCACAAAAGTTGATAATATAAAAAGTTCTGAATTTTTTAAAGAAACACTATGAATTTTTAAATTATTTTGTATAGGAAAAAACACAAAAATGGCTCTAAAAAATCGAGTTTTTAACTTCTAACAATTTTAAGCGCAACAACAGCGCGCAACTTTTGAGATATTATACGAATTTTTAGAGCACAGTTTCGCTATTTTTGGGAATTTTTGGCACGGAGCGACGCGGAAACGATGCTCACGGGGCGAGCGTTCGCTGCAGACTAACACTAAGGGTTTGGGGTGGCTGGTTTCGGAGTTACGCCAAGGGGTAGTTTTGAGGAGGAAATAGTAATTTTTAGGGGGTGGTTTTTCAGGGGTAGGTGCTGGTTTTTAGGAAATTGGGGGTGTGGAAAGGTCTCGTTACTACGGTTCTAACGAGCCGCGGCAAGAGGGGGTGTGAAATAGGAAGCTCGGTTTTCCCTGGATTCTTACCCGCGAGCTGGTCCTCTTCAGAGCTGGCCTGCAGATGGTGGGGCCAAATCCTCCACGGACCGATTGCCGTCGGTGGAGCGCCGTTACGTCAGTCGCGTAGTTGTGAGGCGCACGTGATGTTCATGACGTACGTGACGTACGTTACTTTGTCTCTAAGCGATGTTTTTTTGGGTCTTGTCGGCGCCGCACAGTGAGCTGAAACGGGCCGGTAGAGGACTTAGCGTTTAAAAAAAAAGTTTCTTTTTCTGAAATTTTAAATAGTGCGTTGGATTGATTATAAGTAATTATTTATATGGGGGTCGTTTAGGTAACATGAGTATTTTCGGAGTTATTAATAACCAAAGTAATTTTTGTATGAAGCAAAACAAAAAACTTCAAAATCTAGAAATTCTCAAATTTTCTCAAAGAATTGACTTTACGTATGTATAGTACGTATTTTTGTCCTATTTTAGTACCTATTCTCGGGTTGCGATTTCTCGGGTTGCGATTTTCTGCAATTTGGTCACAATTTCAAATTTTGTTCTCTATTCCACACCACCATAGAGGTTAAGAACCAGGCGCGTTTTTTTTTAAATATATTGGTCTCCCCATCAGGCCTAATCCACTTAGGACTAATAAAATAAGTAAAAATCACAATCAGGTACTGGTCACTGCACTTTTTTAATTTAATCACTATCATAAGTATCCATATTAACGAATGCAAAATTTTCGTATTCGTCATCATCAAATGTTTCCGTTTGTTCAATTATTAATAAACTTTGTGCTTCTTCTGACAAAGTTTTATGTTTTCTTCGAAGTTTGTGGCGTTTCGCGTGGATCAGAGCTGGTCAACAAATTATTTATAATGTCTTCATTTGTAGTTTTTCTACTGCATTTCCTGGAATGGTGTTGGCGGTACCTACGAAAGTCTTTATTTCTAGCTTCAGCAGCTTCTTCAGATAGCTGTCCAATTGGTATTAGACCAAAACTTTTAATAATAGCTGCACCATGCATAAGAACTTTGTGAACACTTGAAGGCATATAATACCAGCCATGTAATTCCAAATTCAGTCGCATGGTCACTTGAGCATATTCGTGAAATTTGACTGTGTCAATGTGGTAACCTGATGAAATTGCCTCTAAAATGGTTGCAAACCGCCTAATTAAGTCTTCACTAACACCAGTTATCTCAGCAGTCACGTTTGGGTTTGCAAAAAATCTTCTAGCAGTATTTCCGTCATTCGTGGAGCCGTGCCCTTGTTTGTCAATATCTATCAGAAGTCCCATTCTATTTTTAAAAGCATCTTGTATATTTTTCTTCCTGCTTTCCATGATGCACTTGTTGTCTCCCTTTACTGTCCATGTCTTTATCGTTAATCTGTAAGCTATATGCAGAATGCATTCCATCATTCGTATCCAGATATGCAATGATGACAATCCGTATTTACAGAGATCTAGATCAGTCGGTTTTGATGCAATTAAGGGCAAATTATTCATCTCAGTTGGAGTGGCTTTACAAATGTCGCATCTCTGAGATGAAGTATAACATAAAATTGATGTTGTTTTTCCGTCTATCATTGTCATTAATAAAGAGTGTGAAATCTTTATTTCTCCAACTTCTGTTTTTACTAAATTTACAATCTCTTCCTCAATAGCACTTTTTTCTCGCAAGATTGTTGTTTTATTTTCTTTCACAAATTCGAAAAAGATTAGACGACACCAGTATGATGAATTTGGTGAATCGTTTTTCCAGATAACTTGTTCGCCGCACATTAATTTTATTGGTACTAAACTTCCCATAAATATGCTTGAATCGTCCCGTTCACTTTCTTGTTCATCGTTTGTTTACATTTTTTGTTTGTAATTGGCTTGATTTGAAGCACCGTCAAATCCCCACTTACTGATTAGTGTAAATTCTTTACAACCACTATCTATGACGAGTGACTTCATTATTCTTCTTGTCGTTATATCCAATAGAGCTTGTAACTTTATTTTGGCTGAGGTGTCTGTCACTGCAATAGCATCTTTCGGTGGATAGCATTCCTGTTTCGCATGTTGCACTTGATAATAAGATGGAAATATATTACCGTCATTCTCGTTAACACTTTTTCTTAAAGTATTGGTTTGCTACTTGGTCAGCTTAAGTGATAAAAATAATCCTAAAGCCTCATCTGGAGAAAATACAGATTTTGTTTCTTTAACAGATATGCACTTCTTAACTTTTTTAGTCTTGTTTTTAATTTTGTTTTGTTTTTATTTAGTGTTTATTAATGCCAAACAATGCTAGGAGGTCTGCCTACAAGTGTGATACTGGTTCTTGGTCGTCATTAGAGAAATTTAATAATCCCTTGTTTTTTTATAAACTCAATTCAGAAAACCTTTTTAGTTTTCTTTATTAAATACACATGACTTTACTTACCAATTATGATTATTTAAGTAAGCGATTTTTGACCGCGCGTTATGTTTTGGTAAATATCTCTACTCAAAATTTTTTTTTTTATAGCAAATGATACATTGTTAGAAAGGACATAAATGCAGGATATTTTAAAAAAAAATAGTTAAAACCCTGTCGTGTTTGGTTTTTTTTTTATATCATTTTAAAGTTTGTAGTTTGGTAAAATTTTGCAACTCTTAAAAACTTTGAAGGCCCATATTTTCGTATTTTTTCATGTTACACTTACAAATATGGTTTCAAAATGTTGGCAATTTATTCAAAAAAAAGATAAAAATAATTTGGGTCCGTAACACATTTTTTTTTGTTTTTTGTGAGTTTGAATGATGAATTCTGGAGATTTTGTAAAAAACAATTAAATGCTGCATGAAAAAAAAAAAAGGGCAACGAGTTAAGTTAAGTGGCCAGATATATTGGCAATGACCTCCCCTACCTCCCCTGACCGTTTGTCCAACACCCCACCAAACACCCTGTATAGTAGAAAATGTATCAGCAGGTTTAGTTAAAATAAAATTTGTTGTTGAAATTAAAAATGTTGCTGATTTTTTTACCAAACCATTAGGAAAAATACTTTTTGTTAAACTTAGGGATATGATATTGTCATAACTTTGTAAAGTAACTTTTTAACTAGACACATGCGTAGGAAAGTGTTGAGTTAGTATCTTATGACTGTAAAAAATGTTTGGTATTGTTAAGTTGAAGGGTCCGACTCTGAGAATTTGTTTTGAGGTTTTGTTTGTGTTATTAAGTGGGTACACTACAGTGTCTCAAAATTGTTAAGGGTTTAATAAGTGTACTTTAAATTAAAATATAATGTTGAGGGTTGTATTGAATATTTGTAAGAATGTGGCAAGATTAATATTTTAATTATAATAGTTTTGGTGGTTTGTAATTTAATTTTAAGTATGGCAACTCTCTCTGTGTGCGCCGGTCAAGGCGATTATACATGTTTTGTATAGCGCCAAAAGTAAAAAAAAAACAACGCAATTAATCCAATATTGTAACCTTTTATTTCGCTCCATTCGCTGCTAATATACCTGAAAAAGGCAGTGAAAAAATAAATTTTTCTTTATTTTATTTGCAAAAATTATAACATGATGGCGTAAATTCCCTTTAATACTGTAAGCTTTGTGGTCGGACGTAGAAAAGCTGGAGATTCCCCGTTAATAAACACTCTATGCCTCCGTTCGACGCGATTCGCAGTGGTGCCAACCGAGTTAAACGAATCACTGACAGCTGTCAGAGCTAATTTATTTACATTTTGGATGTTTCCGTGTTATGAGAAAAATATTTGCTAAAGTTTAAAATATTGCCAGGATATTTTACTGAAATTCGCTACTTTTTCAAAAAGTACTGAAAATCTGTTGCTAGTAGATTGACTATTGCAAACGGTCACACACTAGTTCTGACAAGAACGCAGGTCCATCCCCCTCAGGGACCGCCCCGCTATCGCTTCTTGTTTCGTAGTTATTGCACTTGTTTCTATTGACCCGTGTTTCTATTGAACCAACGGGCTAATCAAATATTTATAATATAGAGAATCTTTTTGAAAATAACTTTTCAATTCTTTGCTTTCTTCATAATCATTTTCGTTACTTTTTAATAAATCGTCAAAAAATTTCACATATTGTTGATATTATTCAAAAAGGTATCAATAATTTCGTAATTCATTAGTTTATCGCAATATTTCGTAATTTCTTCTTAAGAAGGCAATGTTGCAAAACGAACGATACAATTTTAAACAACTCTGCTGCTTCTTCTACTGACCGATAGTAAATTAAGTTAGCAGCAATTCGCATGGTTATTTCATATACCTCTGATTTACTTGATATCCCAAGTTTCTGTATTTTTCGTGCAAATGTTTTAATCATATGAGATGAACAAATATGGAGGACGGTCATACTATTGATTACATTGTAATTATAATAAATAATATTGATATATTATATGAAGTACATTTTATCAATGGCTTGTGAAGTAGTTTGTAATGTAGCCCTACAAAAATCTGTTTCAATTTTTGTTATCAGACATTGTTTTGTTACATGTGTGTACACATTTTTTTAATGCCAAACACTTTATACTTAGAAAATAAGATATGTAAGGTACAGAAAGAGTTTCACTTATGAATTCTGCTACGGCAATAGGGATATACTCTTTACTGTCGCTACCACGTAGTATTAATGAATAGCGCTTACAGCTGTTGTCTGGTTTCTTTATTAGAGATCCAGTGGCATCAATATAACGGTATAATTCTTTTCATCAAAAGTACTTTTAATTGCAGTTCCGTTAATAATATAACAAAAGAGGGCTTTAATGATACCTAGACACTTAATAAAATTATTAAAATATCGCCTTTTCGACATCGCATTATTCATGTTACCATATCTTAACATATCTTCTTCGACCTCATTTAACATCGATAAATTTTTTTCTATAGGTCTACAAGTCATTAATTCTTTTCTAATTAGTTCCCGTCGAGTACCTTTTACAAATCGGTGATGTATTTCATTTTTGTGATAAATTGGCTTATCACGAACAACTTGTATTCTTACGTCTCGAAATGGTATAATTGGTTCATATGAAATGAATGTGTAATTATTAACACAAGCCAAATGTTTACGAAAATCGACAGCTTGAAAAAATTGTTTATTATTTTTCGAAGCCATTACTATACTGCATGTATGCCACCTAATGTTTAATAGTAGATTAGTAGCCAAGGGCTGTAAGGCATGGATGAAGCTTTCTTCAGCAGAAGTTGATGGTTGTGGATCATCTCTTGAAAAAGATGTTTCATTTTTTGAAAGCTGAATAGTTTTCGTTATTTTGTTGGTAATTTTATTTATATTTTGTATGGAATCTTCAATGTAACCTTCAACCACCTTGCTGAATTTCCACCCAGCGTGCCTTTTTATAGTGGTTAAGTTAGCCCCAGAATCGGCTAAAAGTGTAGCCGATGTTCTCCGGAAGCAATGACTGTGTACAATTCCGGGTTTGCTAACTTTAAATAACTTGCGATTTGCTTCGGCATACTTCTGATGGTATTTTTTCCAATAACTCGTTTGTAGCACTTGGCTTAGTGGTACTTCAAAAAAAAATCGGTTGGTGTTTACATTTTCAGGACGAAGATTTCTGAATTTTTGTACGAATTCAGAGAATTCTTGAGGAACTACAAATGTTTGGTTAATTTTAGTTTTTTTGTTCGGTAGTTTAATTACTAACAACTGACCCTGTTGTTTTATGTTCTCTATTGTTATAGTTGTCAATTCAATACCTCGGCATGCGCCAGTTATACCGAATATAAGAACTACCTAAAACAAGCGAAACATAAAAATAAGTATGTTTTATAGGATTGTAAGAGTATAAAAAATTAATTATGAAGTATTACTATTATATGATTATTATGTTACGTACCTTTACAGCTAATTATATGTTATCAGGGGCTTCATTTATGAATGTTTTCACGTCTTGCGCTATAAAAACCTTTGACTTTTTACTTTTGTGCCCAGCAGATTGTCTTTTTAGAAAAGATGATAATTTTGAATAGTTCTTGATATTGATGTCGTGTTTAGTACTCATAGTTGCTTTTAACATTGAATAAATGAACCACAAACTAGATGGCTGCAGCTTTTTTGATAGCTTACTAAAGTATGTTAAGAATACAGTCTCGGATAAAGACTTTACTCGTTTTTCTGTTCGCCACTTTATGAACTCGTCGTAAGTTTTCAAATGTCGCTCTTTACAAGTTTCAGGCATAAAATTGTTAATTTTTTTTCTCTTTTGTAAAAGAAAAACAATAGTTTATTAAATGTAAAAAAAAATATTAAAAAATAACGTAAATTATACATATTTACAATTCACAACTTAAAAACTAAATATTTACAGATAGTTTTGGTATAAAAATCATATCTGCGTGGAATCGTGCCAAGAATGCTGGCAGCATTTCCCCGTTGAATCACTATGCCGATTCTCTGGGCAAAAAATGCACCAGCTCTCTTGTCACCAGTGGAGGCAATAAGGCGAGGAGTTATCTTATTAACAATTTTTTAGCACTGCTACTCCAAGGTCCAAGTGTTTCTAAGATTACTAATATAGTCATCAATAACATTCATTGTAAAAAGTATAATATAATAATAAAATATAAATGTATATAAATTTATATATAAAAATATAATAAATTAAAATAATAATAATAATTAAAATACTTTTATATGCTAATATACTAAAATATCAAAAACAAAACATTATGTTACCTACCGGCAGTAAAAGTGCTAAATTCAAGTAACTCTAAATAGTACAAAAATAACATGGAAAAATTCAACTACCAATAATATTATAAAATAACAAAGTAAAACTTTAAAAGGAACATTAAAAGAAATAAGAACTAATGACAAAGAGACTTGAAGCATTCTAAACCTAATATCCCAGAAAACAATTTATCTGGAAATACTATACACTACTAAATATAATAATATATTACCAAGGCAGAATAGCAAGAATCCAAGGCAAAACAAATAGTCATTGAGTAACCTTAATGTTAATGTCATTTGTCATACATTGTAGTCTTGCGCAAAGTAGTTCACGACCGGACCGTCTTGCGCAAAGTAGTTCACGACCGGACCTTTTTTTTTTATTTAAAAATAATCAACAAAAGTACTGTAAAATATATATATATAAATATATCAAAAATATATCAGTAATCTTCCTATAATCTTTTAAAATAACCAATATAACTAATATATAAGTGCATATATATATATCGACGATGGAAAGGCATAATGTATTATCCGCCATTTAGTAAAATGATCAGGAGAGACGATTAAAGTTTTAAAAACTTTATAACTTTTAAAGTATTGGAGATATCTCTATGAAATTTTATGAAATAGTAATAAAATTTATTACAAATGTATACATTTAATAAAAAATAACGTATGTCTAATATTTGTATTATTTTATGGTGTTAATACAAAATACCATAAAATCTCAGATAGGTAAAATTAGTCTATATCCAAATATTACATCCAAAAAATGTCAAGCAAAGTGTTTTATATCCAGAATATAATTTAATATTTTCAAGTAAATTGTTTTATATCCAAATAAATGTGATATTCCTATCGCGTAAAATGACTTAAAAACGATGCGAACCTGGTAAAACAGTTGTACAGACATCAGTGTATTCCAACAAAGAGGGTCAAGTAGCTTAACCATACACTTAACTACTATTTAAGCCACAAACTAAACTTTAAAACAAAACAAAAAAAAATGAAAAATAAATGTTTAACTGAAATTATATTTATCATAAAGTTACAATTAAAAAACTGAATTATCTTTCATACTGACGTTTACAAACATAGTAAATAACATATAATTATATTATTAAACTTAAATTAATACTTGATAAAAAAATTAAGCTACAATATGTTCTTTGGACAGTTTTAATTTGTACTTAACGATTTTCAGTATTTTTAAAAGATTTACAAAAAATAACTCAAAATCTTAACACTTAACTATTAAAAAACTTTTCAGTCCACCATAACGAGTGGTTAAATGAAACTTCTTAGGTAATACTCAGTTATCATCTATCTCAACATTAGAAATGTCTTCAAAATCGGAGTCTGGTAGAACATCTGCCTTATTGGCGGAGCTACGAAGATTCAAATACTCACTATCTTATATCTTTGAGGAATGACAAATGGTCAGTTTAAATGCAGATTTTATTTGTAAAAAAAAACAAGTAAATTTTGTTTTATTGTATTAAAATAGATTCTAGAAAGAACAGAAAAACGACTCAACGCATAATGTTACCTTATTTTGGATAGGTAAAATGTATTATCTTGGAAACAATGGCATTTTAGAGTAGAGTAAAATGTATTAACTTACAATGACTAACATTTAAAATCGGAGTAAAATGTTTTAATTCTACTGATCAAGAAAAGTCAAGTTGGGTATAATGTATCAATTACAAAAATGATAATATTATAATTTGGTAAATTGTTTTAACATTTAAATTTGGTTAAAGTCAAGCAAGGCAAAGTAGCATAAGATAAAAATTTTAGTTATGAGGTGTTTTAATGACAAAATCCACTATTTACTATAGAGTTAAAACACAAGAAAATATGAAAAACTTCAAAATCACTGGTGTATTAACGACCATAAAAGTCGTCAGATCGAGCTGAAACCAGGACCATTCGAAAGAGTTCATTCTCCCGATTCCAACGGTATATATAACTCGATATCGCCAAAAATGGCGGTTAATACAATATGCCTTTCCACCATCGATATATATATATATCAATATAAAATATTTTATTGACTGGTTGTACATAGCACACACACTTCAATATGGCCGATATTATAAAAATTAAAAAAAAAACTCAACTTCTAATTTGCTAACTAAAAAATATACATAAAAAAATGTAAAAGGTTTGAATGAGATCGAGTAATAAAGCTATTTTATAGCTGTCTTCTAATAATCTGTTAATTTTAAATTAAAAAAAATACTTATTAATTACCTAATTAGACTTATATCAATCAGTCTTCTAATAAATAATCAGTTAATTATTATTTTAAAAATATATATATAACATATTGTTATGTAAAAATACTAATTTAGAAACTTTGTTTGTAGACAATAACGTTCTACGTTCATTAATTATTTGTCCCGTCGCCGAAAATACCCGTTCGCAGGGAACCGATGTTGCTACAATGCAAAACCTCTTTAATATATAGGCGAAAACATGAGGATATAATTGCCGACGCTCGTGCCACCATTGAAGAGGATCTTGTCTACGATCTGAATACTCTTCATTTAAATATTTGTCTAATTCGCGAATACCGGCGGCAAGTTGGTTTTCCTGTCTTATAACTTTTTGCAGTTCTTGGTCATAATCATCCCACATACTGCGCTTTTTAATTACATTGCTATTAGAACTACAGGCCTGCGCTGAAAAGGCCTGGCCTGAAAGATAGTCACTGAAGTTGTCGGTATTTGAGACAATTGCATTTAGCCGATTTTATTTTTGAGGCCTTGTACTGCAATTTCACAAGCCCTTTGGTTTTTAAAGCTGTTTTAAATCGAGGGTCCAAAATCGTGCACTCAGCGTATAGAACATTATTTTCTATATCTCTGAAACGTTCTTCCATACCATTCTTCAAAACTGATTGTACGGCAACTATTTTGATATTGTTAGAAGTAAGTTTCTGAAGAAAATTTCTAATCAAATTACGAAACATTATAACTTTTGACAATGTCACATTTCTTTCTGAACTAATCTCTAGTGTTATTTCATAAAAGGGACTAAGCAAAGGTAAAACTCCCTCTATTATCTCCCGATCCCTTTCATTTAAATTAAGGTCAGACCGCAAAAGTGCAACCGTCGCAATCACCGCATCCTTTACTTGCACTATACGCTGAAGCATATCAAAAGTACAATTCCAGCGGGTTTGGACGTCCTGTTTTAGCTTGAGAACGGGCAAGTTCATTTGTTGTTGCGTAGAAATTAATTTTTTTTTTTTCGCTTGCGTGCTACGATTAAAATATTCAACAATACTTTTTACTTTCGATAAAACGTCAGATATTTCTTTCGTAGCGTCTTGTACCACCAGATTTAAAGCATGAGCGAAACATGAGATGGACTGCCATTCACCCAGTCTGACAGTAGATAAGATATTTGCAGGATTATCGCTTACAATAGCAGAAATTTTATGTGTAATGTGCCACTCTACTATAACATCTTTTATTATATCACATAAATTTTGGCTGGTATGTCGCTCATTATAATTGATATAGCCAAGTAATGTAGATTGTAGTTTTGTATTTTCATCAATAAAATGGGCGACAATGGCTATATAGCTTTCATTGTTCCTCGACGTCCAACTATCAGTGCTGAGTGATAACGCTGATGCGGCTTGCACTTTTTTTTACTTGGTTCGTTACGTCATTGTGAATGCTTGACAATAAAGTTTCTGATAATGATTTTCTTGACGGAAGTTTGTAGCCTGGACATTGGGAAACTAATTCAATTAGTTTACGAAATTCGTTTTCTTCCACGATTCGAAGAGCGTAATGTCCTTTAGTAATCATTTTGACAACTTATCTGTCTATTTGTTCAACTTTTCGAACTGGAGGTGGTCTACGAATGTATTGGTTCATTGTTTGTTGGGAGTTTGCAATATTTGACGATGCTGAAGGCCTAGCCAAGTTACAAACGTTTCGTATTGAACGTCTTTCTACAATCGTTAACGGCTCGGCGTAAGTCATTTTAAATTGGTAGCCAAGTTGACACGACTGAGTCAAACGCTCATTCTACAACGTCTTTAGAAAAAACTAATACTTTAGTCTATGATGAGCGTTTTTACGAGCGTCAAACTAACGTTAAAGTCACAACGTCGTTATACATAAAATTATAAATTGTTATTAGAACTATTGAAAGTCATTAATCCTGAAGAAGAAATTGTTATTAACTTATTAAGTGTTTTATGCGTAACCGAAATAAGGTAAAGTTCTTATATTTGGTTTATTATTATTATATCACAGTGTTAATTTTAAACATTACTGTGTCTAGAAAAACTCGAAATGTTATGATAACATGATTCTGAATAGGAATGAAAAATATCTTGGAAGAATATTAGATGTTAAATCTTTGCAATTTTAATTTTAAGAATTGGTTAGGACTTGTTCTTATCGTTTCGTTAGCTGTCATGTTCATTAATTTTATTTATTTTCTCTTTTCTCTTAAATTGTAATTTACATTTTCAGAAATATTGTGCTGCCATGTGTATAATATTATATGTGGATAACGGCGCTGATAAACTTTTATTGTGCAATTGTTTGTTGTCCTAAATAAAATAAAATAAAATCTTAAAAATTAAGTGGTTTATATGATGGAATATAGATCTTGAGCAATTCGCAGTTCGCAGCTTTACTGGAATTCATGGAAAGGGAAAAAAATCCACGAAGAGAAAAGGAAAGGTTGTGATTAGAATTGCGAAAGATAGCAATGGAAGAAAGTCAAAATGTAATTTTAAGTCGTTTAGTTGGTACTAGACAATTTGATGCAAATTTTACCATTTTTTACAAGTTGAGACCACCATCGCTACCTCCGACAAACACTATTCCTTAAAATGTCTAATGTAGTGATAGTGGTCTCAGCTGAGGGCTATGAACAATTTCAAATTGCCTGCAATATCAGAGGAATAATTAATTTTTGTTTGTATATAACAAAACCTATTTTAATTTATACTTAAAATGTAATAATGAAACTAATATTTATGTACAATAACTGTAGCTAATTGATTTTTATGTAAAGTAACAAATAATACCTAAAATGTAGGTTTTGAGTGAATTGTAAATAAAAAGTATTAATGACTGAAAAATCCTTTCTTTTCAACTGTGCATGCCACGAATATCATCAGTGTTTTAATAAACAATAATAAACTTATTACAAATAATAATAATAATGTTTTATTAATTATTTTATATTTAAGTAGGTACATTACATTGAACATAAAATTAACTGGACATTTACAAAATACTATCAATAACTTATTAATCATATGTAGGTAAATAATAAATCAAATATAAAGGACCTACATAAAAGTTACGTACGACGTACGAAGTTAAGTACGATGCGTTGGCGCAATGGTAAATGCACTGGCTGTTGCGCTAGCGGTCGCGGGTTCGATTCCCGCTCCCGACAGACATTTATATCGACCATATAGATGTTAGTCGTGGTCTGGGTGTTGTGTTTGTGTATTATGTGTGTTTCCGGACCCCCAACACAGGAGAAAATCTTACTGGGGGATCCGTTGAGTGTAAAGCGTTTATTATTTTTTATAAAAAAAGAATAAAAGTTTATAACTAGACAATGTAAATAAAATCTTACTAATTAAAATTACTATAACCTATTCAATAATAACTCAGCATGGCTCTTCCAAAATCATTATGGCTAAATGCTGCATATAGTTCAAAATTATCGTAAATAAATAATTCTCGGTCCTAACACAACTCTTTCATATTATCATAATAGACGCCATTTTTTAACGTTTACTACTGGGTCTCGGCAATCTTTTAGCTAACGTTCAAAAATTTCGACATCGTTTCGTTGACGCTTGTCAAAACTGTAACATGGCTACCATTTGTATGGGATGTAGTGATCGTCGTTGTAGAAGCGATTCCGTTCGACGCTGTGACATTTTGAACGAGTAAACTTGTCTACGAATTTTCTATTCGTTTGTTATGATCACGTGACTTTACGTTGAGATGATGTCATTCCTATACATTTGGTTAGTTTTCTAATAGCGTTATCGATTGTAGATTGTCAACTTGGCTAAGCCCGCTGATATAATATTGTTTGGTTCGGAGACTTTGACTAGATTGTAGTGAATTTAAGTTATTTGTAACCGGTGGTTTTCTTTCGAATGTTAAAGGAATCAATGAATGTTTTGTTTTCATATGTCTGGTTAAATTTCCATTTGAGCCTCCTGCGATACTTGTTAATGTTGAGCAGTGGTTACATTTTGCTTTTTTTATATCTGAATCTTCAGTGATATGTGTCCATAGAATACTACTTTTCCTTTTTGATGACATCGTTAATAATCTAAAACAAAACACATTAATATTTTCAATAACAAACAACTTTTTTTTAATCATGGCATTGTAGAAATTAAGGATGGATGCCTAAATTAGTTTATTATTATTTTCAGTTTAAATTAATTTCATTTGAAGTTTATTCATTCAATTCAAAGTATATTGAATAATAAAAACCACTCTTTCGATTACATGAAAAAATAAATAATTTACCGTAGGTTGAAGAGAAATAATCGAAATTAAAAATGTCATTTAACTCGGCGGCACTCGCTACTGGGTAAAAAATACCACAGAGTACCTAAATCACGTGATATTTTTATTATTAAACATTGTGGCACCTCTGGACTTTAAGTACCTTCTGGCCAATAGTTAACACGCGCGTGCGTCACCGGGCAGCCAGTTCGCGCACGGCGCTTGGCGACAACGGATGTGTAAAGTGAGTATGGGTAAAAAATACCCGGTAGCGACGGTTCTTGTTAAATTTTTTTTTATGTTATTGGTTATTTTATTTTATTTTAGAGCTGGTTCATGATGAGTTCCCTACTGGCGGATCGAATTATAGAAGAATGTTTAGAACAAGAAGATAGTGAAGAAGAAAATGTGATATGATCACGAAAGCGGAACAGAGCAAGAAGCAAGTGATTCAGATGGGTCTTCAGTGTCGGAAGAGAGTTTTCCTTCGAATTTACATATTGAGAATACTGAAGATGAAGAATATTTAGAGGATGTACCGTTGAAGTACTTGAGGCGAGGTCGTTTTACTGGAAAAGACAAAAGAACTCGCTGGCAAGTTCGTGAGCCGCCGCGACGTGTACGAACAAGATCCCATAACATTATATATCATTTGCCGGGACCGATTGGCGAAGGCAAATCTTGTTCGTCTATGTTAGAAGCCTGGAATCTTTTTTTTCCGGAAACGTGTTTACTAAAGATAGTCCAGTATACTAACATTTATATAGAAGAGCTAAAGTCTAAATTCTCAAGAGAACGCGATTGTAAAAGTACAGATATCGTTATTACTTTATTTCTGCGGAAGATTGCGAAGTGGTCACCTAAACACAAAAGATCTCTGGGAAAAAGATGGAAGTGGTTCCGACATCTGTATAGCCACTATGTCAAGAGAAAGGTTCCATTTCTTACTGCGGAGTTTACGGTTTGACAATATTCATACACGAGGTGAAAGAAGGCAAACAGATAAGCTAGCACCCATTCGCGAGATTTTCGGAGAGTTCAATAATAATATAAAAAAAAAATATGCTGTTGGCGAAAATGTAACAATCGATAAAAAGTTGGAGAAGACTCGCGGCCGTTGTCCATTTCGGCAATACATACCCAGCAAACCCGGTAAATATGGTATAAAGATATTTGTATTGGCTGACGCACGAACCTTCTATACAAATAATATGGAAATTTATGTTGGCGAAAATGATGGGCCTTATGATCACAGTAATTCACCAAGTGAAGTCGTCAAACGCTTAGTAGAACCTATAAAGAATAGTCATCGTAACATAGTGATGGACAATTGGTTCACTAGTTTTCCGCTATTACGTGATTTGCTCAATGATTATGGTTTGACAGCATTGGGTACTTTGAGAAAGAATAAAGCTGAAATTCCACCTGTATTTACCGCTACCAAAGACCGGGAAGTTCACAGTTCTCTTTTTGGATTTCAAGATGATTGTACTGTTGTGTCTTATGTTCCAAAGAAAAATAAAGTCGTGCTCTTGGCGTCAACTGTGCACCATGATGGCAAAAAAGATTCTGGAGAAGAAAAAAAGCCCGAGATGATAATGGACTATAATAGAACGAAATGTGGCGTTGATGTTGTAGATGAGATGTGTGCTACCTACTCAGTAGCACGAGCTACCAAAAGATGGCCATTGGTTTTGTTTTATGGTATTTTGAACGTCAGCGGCATTAACGCGTATGTGATAGTGAAGGCAAATAAAGTAAATAGTGGAGCTGTGATGGCTCAGAAAAGGATCGCTTTGAAATAACTGGCTATGACCCTTGTGATGCCACAGATAAAAAAGAGGTCAAAAGTAGTTAATTTGCCAAAAATTATCAAAACAAAAATTGATTGTATCCTCAATGCTGACTCGAATGACGAAGCCACGCTCACAGGCACACCCTCAGCTTTGGGACCGTCCACATCTGCTTCCCGTTGTGCAGTATGTGAATGGAAGAAGGACCGAAAAACTAAGACATCTTGTAAATTGTGTTCCAAAAGAATATGCCGTGAGCATACGACCCCAATTTGTGGCGATTGTTATGTCAAAGCAAAATAGATTAGGTACAAGTTTTTTTGAAACATAATGTTTGACGATTATTTTCTCGATGTTCATTTAATATTAACAGTATTTTATTTTTTGTTATTTTGGTAGAGTATAAGGTCGATTTATAATTTTTGATCTCATTTTTACGTGATACCTAAGAAAAAAAATTTTTTGTCAATTTTTCTAAGACTATGACGAATTTTTGTTTTTTTGTATTTTTTTTTTAGGATAAGCTATAATTTGAAATAAATAATAATTCAAACTTTAAATTTTCCTTTATTTATTAGACATTAGTATTGATAAACTAAATACACCATTAAAGTCTGTAATACAAACTTATTTTCCAAGATAATATCATTTAAATTATAGATATTTTTTACCCGGTAGCGAGTATTCGTGCATGTAAGCACCTAGCGAGTACCGCCGGGTTAACTCTGGTGTTTAACTTCGATTATTTCTCTTCAACCTACGGTAAAGTATTTGTTTTTCATGACATCGAAAGAGTAGATTTTATTCTTCAACATACTTTAAATTGAATGAATAAACTTCAAATTTCGTATTGGATATTCAATCTTATTTTTTTACATTATTGGAAGTAGTTTAATTTAGAACAAAATTAAAAAATATGATAGGTGCAATTACACTCAAGAAAAAGAACTAATTTTTGAGAACTCCGTACTTTTTTAAATATTTGTATGCAATTTTTTTTTTTATTGTTATCTTGGTTTTTGTAGAAATATTTGAGTTCAATTTTAGGAAAGTCAATCGCGAGAAATTCACTAAGTTCACTGGCAATCTAATTTAATTGCCGACCGCCATTACTTACTTTTCATAAAACATTTAAAAAGCAGCGGCATGATATTTTTCATTAAAATAAATTATATTCTCTTTTAAAAGTGAATAAATAACAAAATTTTATTGTTAAATAAAATCGTTTAGATATCTGATTGAAAGAAGAGTTTAAGATTTTTTTTTGCGTATGAACATAAATTCGTCCTTATTGGCTGCTGTGTCGTACGTAGGACGAAGTCAAATTGCATACTCGTTTTGTTATTTATAATTAATTAAAGATACAATATTAATTATTACGTACTTATAATTACAAAATATTAGATATTAGTACATATTTATGATTCCCTTTAAAAGTTAATTAAAAAATAATTAGATTTACTTCGGAATTTGACATAGTATCGACTATACATTTTTAAATAATTAATAGTCACTACATTATAAAAATAAATTACCTGTTAACAGTATATTATTTTAAACCAGCAATCAGTTCGTCGCGCCAAAACTTTACAGTCTATACTTCATTTCACCTAAGATGGGTACGGTGACACATGTCAAATTAACTCTATAGTGAGGTGACCATACAGAATTAATTTTTGTGATTCGATTATCGAGTACAATTGCGGTTAACCTTTAATCGATTATAAAAAATACTTTTAACTGCTTATTAAAAATTGGATTTCGATACCAAAAAATTAACAAACGGAAAAGGCTGATGGAAAGGACGGATATCGCTATTGCACGGATGTCATTTTTAGAAAAGATGAAAAACATTACGGATTGGAACAATGTCGTATTCCTTGACGAGACATGGTTACGCCAATCATACTGTTAGCAAAGTATGGACAGACGACACTGCCCATGCTTCTACTAAAGTACCGGAGGGTAAAGGCGAACGCCTAATAATTTGCCACGCGGGTACAGTTAATGGGTTTGTCGATAACGCACTTCTCGCGTTTAAGTCCAAAAAGACGGGAGATTATCATGAAGAAATGAATGCAGAAAAATTTAAAGATTGGTTTATCAAAATGATAACAACAAATTTTGTATAATATATCATATATATAGCCACTATCCAAGTAACTTAATAACTTATAGATAAAATACACAGCACAGAGCGAATAATAACTAAAGAAACAGCCGTACAGCGCGCATACGCCACATGCGTGCACAAAGAATATACTACTCTCTACCGAGAGAAGAACGACGTCTTCATAGTAAAAAAATGCAACCATAGATTTATTCACTTACATACACTAGCGCCACTGTGAATTAGCACCAATGAAAAATACGGGCGGGAATATTCAAATTTGCCTTGAATTTATTATTGTTTGGATTGCTGAGTACATATTCTCTAAGCTGCGCACATAGAGAATATTTACTTAACAACCCAAGTAAATGGTAACCGAAATGTATTAGCTAAATGCCAATGAAACAGCCAGAGTATATTTTATCAATTATTTATTTCTTAATATTTTAATTTTTCTTTCTAAAGATTTATTTTTTTCTTCCTCCTCCATTTGTCGGTTTGGTAATATTGTATATCTCTTTATCACAATACAAAATGTGCTTATTTTAATGTAGTTTTTGTTAGACGTAAAAATAGAATAGTTGCGCTATCTTTTAATTTGGCTTGGTGTTGTTTAGTAAAATTTTCGTATACATAGTTCTTCATAATAGATGGCACTGATTTCTAAATGTTTTTATTCAAAAAGTGTCATCTATGGATTATACTCAAAATCATAATGAAACGTTTACTTTCCTTTGAGATTGTACTAAAAACATATAATTAAAACATAAACATATAATTAAACATTAGTAAAATGGTGTTACCATAAGCAGATGTTAGTCCCGATAATATATTTTATAACAGACACATAATAGTTATAAGTAAAAATAATTATTTAATAAGTAATATTTAGTTTACTAATAAGTATTACTAGCAATACCCGTGCGAATAACTCGCAGTAAATAAGTATCATCATTACAGCCTGTACAGTCCACTGCTGGACATAGGCCTCCACAAGTTTACGTCAAAAATAACGTGAACTCATGTGTTTTGCCCATAGTCACCACGCTGGGCAGGCGGGTTGGTGACCGCAGTACTGGCTTTGTCGCACCAAAGACGCTGCTGCTCGTCTTCGGCCTGTGTATTTCAAAGCCAGCAGTTGCATGGTTATCCCGCCATCGGTCGGCTCCTTAAGTTCCAAGATGGTTGTGGAACCTTGTTATCCCTTAGTCGCCTCTTACGACACCCACGGGAAGAGAGGGGGTGGCTAAATTCTTTAGTGCCGTAGCCAAACAGCACATAAAAAGTATAATTCTATTGCCATGGATCAGGGTTACCAGGTGGATGTCGTGTATACCGACTATTCTAAGGCATTTGATAAGATACCGCATGCAATATTGATAAATAAACTAGAAAGAGTCGGTATACATGGCGATCTACTTCGATGGCTTTCTTCTTACCTATATAACCGTAGCCAAGCAGTGACAGTGAAAGGGCATGTTTCCTCTTTTGTGCCCGTTTCTTCTGGTGTACCCCAGGGCTCGCACCTTGGTCCTCTACTTTTCAATATTTTTATAAATGATATACATAAAATTTTCGAGAATTCAGATATACTTCTTTATGCTGATGACATGAAAATTTTTAGGTGTGTATCTAATAATTCTGACTGCATACTACTTCAGAGTGACTTAAACAAATTGTGTGATTACTGCTCAGTGAATTCTATGTATCTGAACATAAAAAAATGCTACGTGATATCCTTTTCTCGTAAGACTAACACAATTAATTTTAATTATCAACTTAATCAAGAGCCAATAACACGAGTTACCGAGGTGCGAGACTTGGGTGTTTACATCGATAACAAATTGACTTTTAAGTCACATATTAATTATGTTACTGCTAAAGCATTCCGAATGCTTGGCTTTGTGTTGAGAGTGGGACGTGATTTTAAAAATGTCAGCACAATTATTCTCCTTTATAACTCTTTTGTAAGATCTATCTTGGAATACTGCTCAACTGTATGGAATCCATTTTACAAATGTCATGTTGCTCAATTGGAAAAAATTAATTATAAATTTATAAAATTTTTAAGTTACAAAGCTTCGCCGCATATTCAAGATATCCCGTATATTCCTTCTTTAGAAAGTCGTCGATTGGAGAGAGACCAAATATTTTTATTTAAGTTACTTCGTAATTTTATTGATTCCCCTTATCTACTTAGTCATATATTATTTAGGTGTCCCAAAATAAATACACGTAATCAGTCCCTATTTTATGTGCCTAGAACTAGGACCAAATATACGCAGAATAATTTTACTTTTAGAGCATGTAAAATGTACAACCAATGTTTTCATCACATTGATTTTGCAACTTGTTCAGTGCAATCTTTAAGGAGTGAATTACGATATGCAATAAATTTTTAATTTTTAATTTATCATTAATTATTTACATAATTCATGAATTTCTAGTAGGTTGGTTTGATTTTGTTATAAATTAATTTAATTATAATTGTATTATAGTTGGTATGATTAATTTTTAATGTTGTATATATCTGAATTTTATTATCTTTTAATTATTTATTATTTAATGGATGATTGTATGAAATGTTTCTATTCGTACATGTTTACCTAATTATTCACTTTACTACTGTTTGAATTATTTATATTTCTGTGTGTATCGATTATTTCTGATTAATGTGTGCTTTTTAGCTTATTAATGAATTGTTTACTATTGGAAACTTTATTGGTTTATGTATTAGTTTTATATGATTTTTTTCTTTGTATTACTGTACTGTTTGTTTCCTAAATAAAATAAAATAAAATAAAATAAATAAATAAAATAATAATTGTCAATCATGTTGACGTTGTTTCAAAATTAAAGCCATCACATATCTATAAGTTTAATAATTAATTAATTTACAAAAACAAAACAATTATCTACAAGATGATATATAATTTATCTGGAGTAATTGTGAGGTTTTTTTCTAAAAAGGGACGCAAGCATTTTAACCTTAGCATCTTGTTAATATATATTATGATTTTAATAATTTCCTTACATTGGATGATCGCATTAGGTCTGAACGTTATTTAATTTTATTTTTAGGTATATCAGAAAAGACGGTGACAAAAATATCTCAAGAAGGTGCAGTTGCCGCGAGTACATCCACGAAAATTTCAACTCCGGGAAAATCACGCCCATACGAAAAGAGAGTTAAATTGGACGACTTTGACCTATGCGTTATACGTCATAAAGTTCATGAATTTTATGCTGTTCGAAAAGAAGTTCCGACCTTGACAAAACTATTGCATGATTTTAAGGTCGATATTAATTTCAACGGAAGTCGCACAAGTCTGTGCAGGATCATGCGATCAATTGGTTTTCGCTTTCAAAAATGCAAAAGCAGGAGAAAAATTTTAATGGAGAGGCCAGACATAATAGCTTGGCGAGCTAAATATCTAACACAAATGCGGGTGAATCGTAGTGCTGCTGATCCTCGACCTGTCATTTACCTGGATGAAATTTACATCCATGTTTCGTACGGTGTCACCAAATGCTGGCAAAATGAATGTGAAGAAGGAGTTCTATCTTCCGATACAAAGGGAGCTCGCTGGATAATAGTGCATGCTGGAGGAGAAAACGGTTTCGTGCCCAACGCAAGGTTGATTTTCAAGTCACAGACAAAGTCAGGTGATTATCACGATGATATGAACCAAACCAATTTTATGAAGTGGTTGAAAGAGAAACTTGTACCTAATCTCCCTCCGCAAAGTTTAGTAGTAATGGATAACGCGCCGTATCATAGCGTCAAAACTAACAAGTCGCCAACAATGGCAAATAGTAAAGCGGAACTGAAACAGTGGATTACCAGTAGGGGACTTGCGTATTTGCCAAACATGCTTAAAGTCGAACTTTATGAAATCATTAAAGAGCACAAAGAAGAACCTATTTATGGAGTGGATTCATACTTAACATTGCATGGTCACAAATCGTTAAGGTTACCGCCTTACCAATGCGATCTTAACCCAATCGAAATGATTTGGAGTGTCATGAAGAAACGGGTGGCCGAAAAAAATGTGGGGCGAGAATCAAAAAATTTTGTTCACCTGACGGAAGAAGCTTTTGATGGTATCACACCTGACATATGGAAGAAAGAATGTGATCACGTCAGACGTATCGAAGAAAAATAGTATGCCAATGATTTGAAATTGGATAAAGAAATGGATAATTTCATTATTGAAGTAAAAGACAGTGAAACTTCTTCAGACAGTGATTGCGATAGCATAATTTCAGGTGTTAATCCTATAGAAATGGACCATTCTTATAATAAATAAATAAATTCCATGTTTTCTTACTAACATATAATACTGGCTAAATTACATTCAATAAAAATCATTGTTGTTTTATTAATGTTTTATTTTGTAAATAACTAATAACATTTTAGCGTAAATAAATATTACAAACCAATTGATATTTGATCAAGTTTTAAAAGTAAAATTCCTAATCTAAAAGCAGCCTTGCCTCTTGCCCTTGTAGATAGGTATGTAGATACTTAAAAATTTAGAACTTAAAAATTTATTGCACCCGAACAACATCTTACCAAAATCAGGAAATACGATTATCATAAGTAGTTAGGGAAATTTTATACCAAGATATGGCAACATTGAAGCCAATTAAGCCAATATAACCACGAAGGGAACTCTTTACTGAAACGCACTGTACATACGTTGGGTGCCAGTTGTTGTATACGTACCGGCGTTGAACACAAAGAATGTTATGTTGTATGACACGTTAACACGTTGTTTTTATTAAAGTTCACATACACGGAAGAATGAACAGTTTGGAACTTAGAATAATACATATAATAATCACACAAAATGGCGGGCACCGCCGTAACAGCAGGCTCACTGTCGTGATTTTCGCTCGCCCGCTTAGCTAACGGCAAAACTACCCGGGGTTGCTCACTATATCATTAATGTAAGTAAACCACACGCTATAATTATAATTATTATCATATATATTATGTAAGTTAAAATATTTCAAGTGTCGTCACGTCGGGGGCACCCCTAAGTGAGAAAAACAGGTGTAGTCGCAGATTGCAACAAAAGAATTTACTCCGAAAACCTCGCAAATTCCACACAACCGTCAGCGTCGTTTGCCCTCACTTGTCCGGTGTCTGCCCGTTCGGCTCGTCGCACTTGGTGACGCCCTACCCCGCGCAGCATACCGCACACCGAGCTCGCCGCGCGCATCATTACGTAGACTCTTAGAGCGTAGACTATCCATAAAACTTAAGATCGCTCTGTTATAAATATTATTTGTGCCCTTTTCCGCTCACCACGCATCCACTCATACCTTTTCCGCTGACTCTGACATCCCTGGCTCACAACCGACAATCCTAGTCATCGGTCAATCAGTCTCGATCCAACATCCATTCCCGGCGGCTGTCTTAATCAATAATTCTACTTTCAATTACTAAATCCTTTTTTAAAAACAACTACGTCGAGGCTCGTAACATTAATGTTGGCAGTTTAAAGGGATTCAAAAATAAGAGTCCCGGTCGTCATATGGTATGGGAAAAAGCAACTAGAGAGACTGAGAGTGTTTGGCGCAAAAGCACGGTGTATGATTTTTCCAAGGCCAAATAAACTAGATCCTAGAGCAAGACCTATGATTATGATTGGTTACTGTGGTTTGGGGTTATAGGTTGTGGAATCCAAAGAGAAATGAAATAATAATTTCAAGAAACGTACTGTTATACCCGGGTTATGCAAGAGGAATTGCTGAGTCCTGTGACGCTACCGCGTCAGCAATATTGTCATATGATCATTGTTAGAACCTTTGGTAGTCAGTCTAACCCCATATCCCGAAGGCATCGGCTGCCTAAAGATTAAATAATATTCCATTTCTAAATCCTATTCTAGTTCTAGAGAATAAATATAGTTAATGTGAATAAGTATAATAAACTTTTAATAAATATTAATAAATAGTTTTTTTTTAACTAAAATACTATATCCGTTATAACATTTGGTGGCAGCGGTGGGATTTCAAAAGAGATCCCCGGTACGCCTTCCAGTGTGAAAGTGAAATAAAACGTGAAAACAAAATTAATTAGTGATAACTCTTTTACTATTTGTGTTATTATACTATTTCTGTTAGAAAAGTTTAACTCTTGCATGTGAAGTGAAAACAAAATATATATAATAAAATAAAATAAAAACTTTATTGTGAACACAAAACCGCAATTATTAAATAAACATTCGTAAAAGTGAATTATCATCATAGTTTGGTCGAACGAGATTGAGCTTGCATCCAAGGCTCCACACTGCAACTGCGAAAACCGATATGCTTCTTATCAGGACCACCGTGGCGTTCTGCGCAACGTGAGTCTGGCTTACGATATACCTACACAATCTATTTATAGAATCGAGGTGGCCTTTTTGTAATAGTTTTATACAATAATTTTGTCATTTTAAATTCTAAAACAGTTTGTTACTATTACATTTTTCCTTTTTTTTTCAATATCTTATGCGTATATTTTCACTGTTTCTTGTTTTACTATATCGAATTAAGTATTTACTACGTATATTATTAATTTAAAAGAACCATGGCAGAACCTAAAGTACCAAAAGCTGCTAAAGTCGAAACATTACACGTACCGACCCACGTTGATTTGCCCTCCGAATCTGAGGATGAAAGATCTATAAATACTGTAGAACAAAGAAAACAGAGAGGAAAAAAGACAAATTCAACTCCCGAGTTAGAACTTAATATTCTTTTAAAATTCATAAAACCATACGACGGTTCTAGGGAAACCCTCAACTCATTCGTAATAAATTGTAACAACGCATATGACCTTGCAACAGAAGTCCAAAAACCAATAGTATTTAAATATATCCTTTGTCAGCTCAGTGGCAAGACCGAAGTTGCCTGTTCCATTAAAGAGTTTATTAGGTTAGGTTTAAAGAACTTTATGTTCTCAAGAACATTACAGTTCACTTATGAGTATTGTACATATAGATACTTTATTAAATATGTAACAAACAGTTCGACCGTATTTGTTTAAATAGGTAATGACTCAAAAAAGGGAAAGGTAGCAATAAAGAATCATGTTTATTTATTTGTTTACTACGAGTATTATGAATCATATTGTGAACACGGTTTAGTTTGTCTTTTTGTTTGATTGAAGGTAGTTGATAAATTAATGTGAATGTTTATGAGGGATTTTTTTTGTTGTGATTGTATATGTATATATATATTTTTGTTTATTTGTTATATTTATTCATTTGTGTTTTATGTTTATTTATCCATTACATTTTAAGTATAATTTTTTTTTTTAATTTTTTTTATTAATTTTTATTTCTTGGGAAAAACTTAAAGACTTTCTAAAAAATCAATTCAGTGTGAGGAAACATTACTCGCATCTTTTAATGGAATTGCAAGAATGTAAACAAGGGTTGCAGGAATCTGTATCCCAATTCTGCCTGTCCCAACTTCTGACCGAAATTTCGCTGAGCACGTCCAAAGTCAAAGAGATAGCGGGCCGAACGGCGGCCATGGAAGAGTTAGCTCTCCACCACTTCTTAATAGGCTTACACCTCAGAATCTCTAATATTACCAGATGTAGATCTCCTAAAACATTAAATGAAGCGACAAACATAGCTATTTCCGAAGAACGTATTCAACAAACACTGTATAAATCTACTCCGCGATTAATGACTGAATTAAATAAACCTATGCGTAGCAGCTTCAGCCCTAAATCAAAAACACAAACACAACCCAATATATTTTACGGCTCAAACCAGCCTAACTGAATATTTCTCCCAAACGCCTCTATGCTTCGTTGATGTCTATTTATAGGGAACAGCAGAACGGTTGACACCGCGAGTAGTGTTCTTCATCTAAGAACAAGATGTTCATGTTGTTTTAGGTTCCGAAAATGAAGATACAGGCTCGTATGGTTTAGGACATCGCCATATACAAGCATTTCTGATGTTTATATGTCTTACCTTGCAGGAGTCACGATTGTTGCGATGTCGATACCTAAAAATACTACTGACAAAACAGTAAATTCAAAGTTAAATAGGAAATTAGAAAGGAATGAAACGCATGATATCGTTGGATATTTAGATATATATCAAGTAAGTTTAACTTAGTTACAAAGGAGAACCGGACAAAATGGTCCTTGATACCAATAACGACGTGACATATGTCATTAGAAAGGTATTCCAATATACTACAATAGTTACTATGGCAGCTCATTTCAAATCACTGTGTGAATAAAATTATGGCGATACAAAATACTTATTTTCATAGACGAATTAAGCAATAAAAATGAATTACCTATTTCGTATTTTATGACGTTATAGTGCAAGTTACAGCGTGTTTATGAGTAGTGGGTGCGGTGCGAGGTGAGGGGAACTACCTGCAATGCGCCCCGCAGGTGCGGGGTGAGGGGAACTACCTGCGATGCGCCCCGCACTGCACGGCGTGCACACCGTGACGCCTACGCAGTACGCAGTCATTGGTTTGCATACGCTTTGTGAGTACGTTAAAAGTGAATTTCTTCGTGTTCTCAACTCCCGTGACTATTTTTGACCCGGCTTTGATATTGGACTTTGTTTTCTTCGCGATACGTTGACCCTAGGCTTGTTATTGGACTATCGTTACTTACTACCTATTGAAAACGGCATTTTTGAATTGGACTCATTATCTATTGTGAATTAGTTCAATATGGAAGAAAGACACAATAACTGCGTTATGTGCCAAAGCGGACTGCACAATCAAAGATATCAGCGTCACCTTTTAAGAGAGAACCTCCCTGAAAATGAACCTGCTTTTGCAGCTTATGTACAAGAAAACGCTGTATTGGAGGTTTGTTTTAGATAATTATTTATTTTTATCTGCGAGGTACCTACAGGCTGATTTACACTTTGTGTACCTACCTATATAGATAAGAAACCGTTTATTTGTCTCTCACAATGACGATAATAACAATAATGATATACTTAATACCTATTACAAATGTAGCCTTACAATTAAGTAGTCAGTTAACTTGCCGATAGGGTGAGCTAAGTTCTTATTGTTGTTTGGACAGAGATTTGCCAAATAAGTAGGTAGGTAGTAACTTAACGTTGAAGTACACATAATAGAATGATGTTCTGTATTATTTTTATATCTATACTGTATGTTAGTATAATTCATAATAACACATATCTCGCCTAGCACGCAATTCTCGTACGGGTAAAAGTTTGCCTATAAAAATACAGAAACATTATCGTTGTTGTTTTTTTCAGGTTGCATTTGATGGCACGTGATTTTTATGTCATCGTTGCTGGCAGAGAACCCGAAATGCTATAGCTTTACCAGTTCACCAGGAGCAAAATATAGCTCAACCTGTTGCGTCCCTACACGTACCAGACTACAGAAGGACACCAAATTCGGCAAATCGATGTATTTTTAACAATTACCAAAGCCAAAGTCGTTGCCGCATACCGGAAGTAATAAAAGTTCATTTACTGCAAAATCATAAATTGTATGTACCTGATTCTGCTCGAGTGTGTCAAGAACATCTGATTGGCAATGTTTGGGACGATTTACCTGATTTTTGTGATGTGTTACATGATTTCACTAGTGCTTTTTTTTACAGACATTTGTGATATGTTGCTAAGGGCTGTCGATAATAGTAAAATATTAAACTTCGAAGTAGCGGGTGCAATAAGCGATGAAAATATGCATTTTTGGACCGGCCGTACTAACGAACAGTTTGAGTTGATACTCCAAGAAACGCCTAGTTTAAATGATGCATGTAGAAGCCCACGATTAGCACTTGGCATGTATTTGATGAAATTACGAACGGGTGAAAGCAATTTAAGACTAGCAAGTCAATTTCACATGTCTGAACGAAGTGTCAGAAGAATAATGAAAAAAGTAAGGGACTGTCTCCAAAATGAATTTGTTCCTCAACACCTTGGTTTTGACCATATCACTAGAAATGAAGTTATAGAAAGAAACCTCACGATACCGAAGATATTATTTGGCAACGAAGAAAATACTAAGGCCATTATCATTTGTGACGGTACCTACGCATACATACAGAAGAGTTCAAACTTTTTATTCCAACGGTTATCATACAATTTACACAAATTCCAAAACCTGTTGAAGCCCTTTTTAATAGTGTGTACAGACGGCTATATTGTTGAAGTTTTAGGGCCTTATGCCGCTACCACATCTGACGCGACTATTATGTCGCGTATCATCAATAATGAAGAGAGCCCATTTAACTGGTTTTTTCAAGAAAATGATGTAATGATACTTGATAGAGGTTTTCGCGATTCTGTAGCCGACATTGAATCATGTGGATATGTAGCACAAATGCCGCCTACAAAACTGAGATATGAAACACAATTAACCACTGAACAGGCAAATAAGTCAAGGTTGGTGACGATGTTTCGTTGGGTCGTAGAAGTGGTGAACGGGAGATTTAAGCGCGATTATAAGCTATTAAGACAAGATTATTTTAATAGTACTTTACACAATTTATTCCCAGATTTTAGAATAGCTTGTGCATTAATAAACGCTTTCCATGTCCCCATTGTCGACAATGTAAACGCAGTTGCAATTTTAAATACTATAAATCAAAGAATTCAAATGCCAAATAATTTATACGAATACGTGGAGGACAAACAATTAAATAGGCACAGAGTGGCTTTTATTAGATTAAACGCGAATGATCCTCAATTAGAGGATTTCCCTAACCTCTCAGAGAATGATGTTACAATGCTTTCATTAGGATCATACCAATTAAAGCTTGCAAAGTCATACTGCGCAGAACACATAACGGATTGTACTTGATTGAAATATATCAAGACTACGGACTCGCCGATTTTGACGAATATAATATGCCACATAATAATGTATGGCTACTAAGAATACGCATCCAGTCGAGACACATAAGAGCAAGAACTTATTATAGTTATATTTTAGTTGACAGAGATCGAGAAGGAGCCATAGAAAAAATATCTGCATATTATTGCAGTTGTTTATCTGGACGACGCACTGTCGGTACTTGTGCACACATAACATCCATAGTGTGGTATTTAGGTTTTGGCCGTCATCAGCCCTTCAGGGCAGGAAATCTTTTTGATGTGATAATAGATGACAATGTGTAAAATATAACAATAAACATTTTTTTTTCAAAACATTTTTTATTTTTCACTCTGGTAAAATATAACCCTCGCACTCCACACCCCCCAAAAATACTCATAAACATGATTCAACTTGCACTGTAACGTCGTAGATTATGAAATAATTATTTTTATTGCTTCAAATCGTTTATATTTTTTTTTTTATATCGCCATAACTTTTTTCTCACAGGGATTTGAAATGACCTCAGTAACTATTGTAGTAGATTGAAATACCTTTCTAATGACATATGTCATGTCGTTATTGGTCCTTGGACCAGCCTCCATACATTTTTGCCGGTCCTCCTTTATCTTTTTTCTATTCAGTACCTACTCTATTGGTTCAGTTTACAGGACCATTTTGAGTATTTCAGCTATCTTTCTTAACCGTTGGGCGCAAGAGAATAATTATGTTTGTGATAACCTTTCTCATTCCTAATTACTATGACTAATCTTTCTAAATTTTTTATACCGACGACTGAGTACGATGTATTTATGTACTTTTCATGACAAGGTGTCTCACTAGGGTAGATCGTTAGATCTAAATAGAAACAAGTACGTACACACGAGGTATGACATGATACAACTTATCTCTGTGTAGGATGAAATGTGCTTCTTGCCATATAGACCTTAGTTTATCACTTCATGTAAAGGGTGATATTATTTGACTTTTTATTGTGGTTTTTCTATATATGAACGTTGTTGTAAAAAAATTGTCAATAATTTTTATAAAATATTTTTTTATCAGATTTTTGATTGGCCGAAGTCAATACACGAGATTATTCTCGGATCGTTTTTCCTTGGAACTGCGGTCATGATGTTTCCTATCAGTCTCTTGGGACAGCGATTTGGTGGAAAGGTTCTGCTTCAAATATTATTGGCTCTAAATGCAGTAACATCGGATTGTGGCACCTTGGTTAATTGCATGGGTGAGTTTGCATGTCATTTTTTAAGCATGTCATTAAATAACCTTTTTCGACTCTATTGTACAATTTTTTTTGTTTTCTGTTGAGTCAATTATTATAGTATTATTATTGTCACTTTAAAACAATCGGTATCATAATTTAATTTATGTAAGTAATAATAATAAAGTTATTTAATTTTATATTTTTGACTAGCCCGTGTGCTGTGTGGTTACGGCTGTAAGAATATAGCCACCCCCTCTCTTCCCGTGGGTGTTGTAAGAGGCGACTAAAGGATAACACAGTTCCATTACTACCTTGGAACTTAAAAAGCCGACCGATGGCGGGATAACCATCCAACTGCTCGCTTTGAAATACACAGGCCGAAGACGGGCTTCAGCGTCTTCGGTGCGACAAAGCCAGTCCTGGGGTCACCAACCCGCCTGCCCAGCGTGGTGACTATGGGCAAAACACATGAGTTCATGCCATTTTTGGCGAGAACTTTTAGAGACCTATGTCCAGCAGTGTCCTGTATTAGGCTGAAGTGTAGTGTAGAGTAGTGACTAGCCCGTTGGCGGAGTACAAGCCCTGCTTTTCCGCGGGTTGCGGCTTTGATTCCCGCCTGAGTCTGGGTGTTATATGTGCATTAATATATTTATATATGTATTCTTTCTATGTATATTTATATTGAAATAATACTTAGCTATAACAGTTGTCTGTTACTTGTAACAGAAACGTTAAGTTGCTTAACACGAAAACAGACGGCCGTGTAAATGTGTATGTATAAATATATTTATATTTTTTATCTACATTTATTTACTTTATTTTAGGGCGGTTGGATATCATTTGCTGTACTTCGTTTCTTGCAAGGCGGTGCTCAAGCTGGACTTTACCCCGGAATCCAATTTTTAGTTACGCATTGGTTTCCTGTTAGTGAACGTAACTCTCTCAGCAGCTTCATTTATGCGGGTAAAATAAAAAATAAAAAAAAATACACACACAGACACACACATATATATATATAACTATAACTAACATATATATAACTTTACATATAAATAATAACTGACTGTATATATTTTTTTCCTAAATAGTACTATACTAACATAGTGATAAGGAAAATTAAAATAGAAAATGAAATGGAATTACTTTTTTACGAATAAAATATATTATTTTTAACCGACTTTCAAAAAAGGTTCTCAATTCGATTATATATTTTTTATGCAAGTTAAATCAGAATTTTTGACTGAGTAAACCGATTCTGATGAATTTGGTCCCATTTAAATTTAATGGAGATATGTATTTAGATCTGACAAGTACTTTTAGAGTTATATCCAATATTGCGTATTTAATTGACTATTTTATCGGCGACCTACGTTGTATAAATAAGGATTAACTTTATAATGGGTTTATCGATTTTGATGATTCTTACTTTGGTGGAAAGCTAATGTTTGTCATTTAGTCTTATTTAAATTTGTTAGAGATCTTATAACTACTTTTTAAGTAATCTTTGATAAAGCGTATTAACTTGACTGTGTTTTCGTCTTCTTACTTTGTATTACTTGTCGATGTAATTGAAGTCGGTTTTTTTCGTTTGTGAGCAAACACAATTATATTATGTTATACTAGTAACTTTATACAATCATTTATTATTTTATAAGATTAGATTATAAGACTATTATTTCCATTTCATTCCAGTTATATGTATCATTTGCTGGTATCCACACGCGTCAGCAACACCAAGCTTCGTCCACTCGATCTCTTCCAGTCCCAGCATCTATTTTGATTATGTAGGCAAATTGAAAATTAATAATGGCCATCTCAGCGTATTGAATCCAATTAACATATCAAACATCAAACTGCACATAGAAAACATTTTGTCCGTTTTAGTTACCGTTAGACATCTCTGTCAACAAACAGATGCTCTTGATAATTCGGAATGCTACAATATGCTTAACCCGCTAACCACACGGTACCATGATATCAATAAGCAATATTCCTCTATTTCTCACTTGTTGGACGACAAAATAAAACGTGGCGCATGGATTGGTGGTATGGGTACAATTTTCAAGCAGATTTTTGGTACTTTAGATCAAAATGACGCTGTAAAATATGACAATGCAATAAATACAATACAAAATAATAATAAAGAATTAACTTCATTAGTTAAACAAAATATTCTTGTCACATCGTCGGTAATCTCTTCTTATAATTATTCTCTTCATAAACTTAAAACTAATGAAGATAGTTTATTCAATGCCATTGACAAGCTCTCTTTATCAATGAAAAATGTGTCTGCTAATTTAAATAAATTAATTTTAACCTCAGAAATAAATTCTATTTTAAGTAATTTAGAAACTTCAATCCTTAACTTATCGTTTCAATTAGAAGATTTAATTAATGCTATTCTCTTTTGTAATATGAATACTCTGCATCCGTCTATCATAACACCGAGACAATTATTTCAAGAGCTTGTCGATAGCTATAGGCATTTGCCAAACAATATGGAAATAGCAGTAAGTTTAGATTTAAGTTCAATATACTCTATTATAAATGTGTCTAAGTTAATTTGTTTCTATCTTAATTTTAAGGTTGTATTTGTATTACAAATTCCGCTAGTTGCCCCTCGGGAATTCTATCTATATCATAATATTCCATTGCCCGTGCCTCACGACTCAAATAAGCCAGACTCTTTCACCATGATAATACCGGAGAATAAGTACACAGCGATTACTAAAGATAAACTTCAATACACCAGTATTGACTCTCTTGATGGATGTAAAAACTACAAATTTCCAGAGTTTCATATGTAATATTATGAACGTCTTCTCAGTAAACGCCAACTGGTCATGTGAAAGTGAGATACTCTCCAAAGTGATTACAAAACTACCAGTGCAGTGTAAAACAAAATTTCTAAATGGTAATTTGGATATTTGAAACCACCAACAAATAATTGATGGTTATTCGTGCAATCTCTACCTACCAAACTGTCTATAGACTGTGTTAACTCCGAGCTTGTAGAAGAAAATATTAAGAGTGTCGGTATAGTTACGCTAACTAAATATTGTACAGCTTATTGTAAGAATACGAAATTGTATGCAAATAATAATGTTTTAAATATTAGTTCACCATTGATGACTTTCTCTAATTTTAATTTAATCAATGACACATGTTGTAATTTAAATAAATATAAAGAAACCTTTGATAATGTGCCTCCTATTAACTTGCAAAATATAGATTCAGAAAATTTTAACTTTAACAATAACAAAATAGTGAATTCAATTATTAATGATCTGAATAAATTAAAAATTGAACCGCATATTATTAAATATGGGGCCCATTATTCCATTGTCACTGTATTGATTATTTTAGCTATAGTATGTTTCTTTATTTTCAAATTGTATACTAAATTGTATAAATCTGGCAGCAGCCCTACTATCTCTAACTCTCCTCTTCCTACAATATCTAATCCTCCAATTGAAGAAAACGAAGAAGACAGACATACTGACAACACCGTTTCTAATTCAATTCCCTTTGCTAAACTAAGAACACATCTTTAAACCATTTCATCAATAATTTTACATAAGTATTAACAATAAACTTCTTTAAAATATGAAGTTTATTTCTTTTAAGGGGGGAGATGTTATACCCGGGTTATGCAAGAGGAATTACTCAGTCCTGTGATGCTACCGCGTCAGCAATATTGTCATATGATCATTGTTAGAACCTTTGGTAGTCAGTCTAATCCCATATCCCGAAGGCATCGGCTGCCTAAAGATAAAATAATATTCCATTTCTAAATCCTATTCTAGTTCTAGTGAATAAATATAGTTAATGTGAATAAGTATAATAAACTTTTAATAAATATTAATAAATAGTTTTTTTTTAAACTAAAATACTATATCCGTTATAACAGTACGTTTTGATGAGACCTATTACAAATATGAACAAAATGAAGAAAGAAATAACTATGTATATGAGAGTGACACAAATGAGTCCACAGAGCAACCACAAATAGAAAAGGAAAGAATATAGCATATTTCAAGTGATGAATATGACAGCTTAGAAGCTTTACAGAAAGAGTTAGAAGCTCATAGAAAACTAAACACGTGGGAAGAATGTGATTTACCGAATGGTCAAAAAACGATTGACACAATATGGGTATTTCGAACAAAATCTGATAACACTAAGAAGGCCAGACTTGTTACAAAGGATTTTCAGGAAGAAACAACACAAAACGTTTATGCACCAGTGGCCAGAATGACAACAGTAAGTTCAAAAAGCTGTACAGGAAGCTTTACAAGTCAGACACCTGATATACCAACAGCATTTTTAAACAGAGACTTAAAGACGGATATATTCATAAAATACCCAGAAGGAGTATCATACAAAGAAGGAAAAGTACTGAAGTTAAAGAAAGCACTTTATGGTCTCAAAGATTCGCCACGATGTTGGAATGAAACATTGAACAGTTTCTTGATTAAAAATGATTTCATCCACTCACAAAGCGATTTCTGTCTATACACTACAAAAGAAGTGTACATACTAATATTTTTAGAGGACATCTTAGTAATTGGAAATAGCCAGAAAATAATAAAGAAATTAAAAGTAGAATTTCAAGCAAAAGATATGGGAAATATCAACAAGTTTTTAGGCCTAAAAACAAGAAGATCTAATTAAGGAATGAAAATTAAACAAACACAAAACATAGAGAAAATTTTATTGAAATTTAATATGCAAGACTGCCATTAAACAGTGAAAGTTACCCGGAAGCCCTCCGGTTGTTAGATAAAAGATACAACAACAGATTCCTCATTGTAAATGAACTTAATGGTTCTTTATTGGATGTCAAAGCTTTGGTAGTAAAGTCCTCCCCTCAAAGTATAAGGGAGTTTGTCTTCCAGGTCAAACAAATACTAACATCACTAAAGAATTTAGGCTCTAAAGTTGAAGCATGGGATGAGATTGTTTTATGTATTTTGTTACGCAAATTAGATAACTACACCAAGGAACACTACCAGTTAGAGCGAGATGGAAAGAAATATCCCACAGTTCAGGAGATCTTAGACTTTCTCGAGAAGAGGGCATTGGCTCTGGAAAATTGTGAACATGTGGCCCCACCTGTAGTCAACGTAACATCAACCTCATCAAGTAACAAACCATGTTTTTATTGTAATGCCGGTGACCACAAACTCTATAATTGTAAAACTTTCAAATGCTTACCTGCTAAGGAACGATTTGAGTTCGTTCAAAATAAAAAGTTATGTCAGGTATGTTTAAATCAACATAAAAAGAAATGTAGGTTCCATTTCAAATGCGGTGAGTGCAAGAAATCCCATAACTCACTTTTGCATTATGAACCATCACCGTCACCTGTTACATTAATGTCAGGTAACACTTTTAATGATATCTTGCTTCCCACAGCTATGGTCAAGCTTGTAGGCAAGGATAACTGCGAAGTTCATGTGAAGGCTATCCTTGATTCAGCGTCTCAAGCATCCATGATAACAAGTAGGGTTGTCGAGAAATTAAAATTGGCTCCTATTCAAAATAAGTTGGATATAATAGGAGTCACAAATTCAAAACATACTTCCATGTTTTCTGTGGCTGTGGACTTGTGTTCATTAACATCTAATTATAAAACCTCTTTAAATTGCCAGGTGGTTAAGAAAATAATGTGTAAACTCCCCCATAGCAGGATAGATATTTCTAAAATAAATATCCCTGCCAATACTGTTCTGGCGGATAAGACTTTCCAAACACCATCTGAAATAGATTTGGTGAGGTGTGGATGTGTTTTTCCAAGTCCTGTTGCCGCCTGAGAACGAGAATATAACACAACCACAACTAATAAACACAAGGTTTGGACATGTAGTAGCGGGAGGGCTGCCTGTACAGCAGGCCTCTAAGTCTAAGGTAACCTCTGCTTTGCTTAACATGCGAGAATAATGTTAATGAAACTGTAAAACGCTTTTGGAAGGCTGAACAAGTCCCGAAAATATTTAATGAAAAATTAACTGAACACGAGCTCGCTGAGAGTATTTTTCAAAATTCAGTTCAAATTGTAAACAAAACATTCTATGTTGATATGCCTTTGAAGGTACCATTAGAAGATGTAAACAATACACTTGGTAACTCATTCGATTCTGCATATCATAGACTTGACTTGAACTTAGAAAAAAGTTACAAAAAAATTCTTTATTGAAAATTGAATACAATGAATTCATTAATGAGTTTATAACATTAGGTCATGCTGAATATGTGGAGCTTAGTTCTTACAATTTAAATAAGGATTCTGTATATTTTTTACCACATCATGCTGTCATAAATGAAAGTAGTAAAACAACAAAAGTTAGGGCAGTATTCGATGCTTCTATGCAGACAAAAAAGAAAGTTTCACTTAATGATTTAATGTTGAATGGGCCTCCAGTTCAAAAAGAGCTATTTGATATTGTTCTCATGTTTCGCTTTGGTGATTATACTTTTTCAGCTGATATTCAGAAAATGTATAGGTGTGTGATGCTTAATCCTCATACACCGCTAGAAAATATTCTTTTTCGCAATAACACAGAGGAAGAAATAAAATGCTTACGTCTTAAGACTGTTACTTATGGTTTGAAAAGCTCAGCTTATCTAGCCACACGTTGCCTGAAAGAACTTGCAATAAGGTTTAGGAACACTTACCCGCTAGGTGCGATTATATTGCTTAATAAATGTTATGTTGATGATGTGCTTTATGCAGACTCAAATCTAAATATTATGTTAGATGCAAGGAAACAGTTACAAGAGTTGCTTAGCTTGGGGAACTTTAACACTCACAAGTGGGCGTCTAACTCACCCACACTACTAGATAATATTCCAAATACTCAAAGGCAGTTTGATGAGATGAACTACAAAAACAAGAATGTAGCAATGAAGGCATTGGGCTTAACAATTAACATGAAACAAGATTGCTTTAAAATTGGTTGTCCTACATTACCTAATACTGATAAACCGACGAAAAGGGATATTTTAAGTTACATAGCACGTTTCTATGATCCTATGGGTTTTATTAGTCCTATAGTTATTAAAGCTAAAGCATTAATGCAACAACTTTGGTCAGAGGGTATAGGCTGGAATGACATTGCACCTGAAGGCATTAGAGTGGATTGGCTTCATTTCATTGACAGTTTGTCTAAAATGCATATCATTGAAATACCGAGAAATGTTTCAGTTCCTGAGTCAGCTGTCTCAGTGCAGTTGATTGGATTTGCTGATGCTTCCAGCACCGTTGGCTATGGGTGTTGTATATACCTACGAGTAGTCGATATTTCAGGCGAGGTTAAGGTATTGTTACTCTGTTCCAAGTCGCGTGTCAATCCTATAAGTAAAAGGTTATCAGTACCAAGATTAGAATTAAATGCTGCTCATTTGCTTTCTTTATTAATTGACAGAGTCTATAATATTTTAAAGGTAAAGGTTAAAGTTGATAGTGCTGTGTTATATTCAGATTCCCAGGTTGTTTTAGCTTGGCTAAAAATAGAAATAACAAGATTATTACCTTATGTTGCAAATAGAGTAAAAATAATTAAGGTTAAACAAGTCGCTCATCTTTCCATACAAGCGTATAACAGTACCTACGACAATGTTTGACGTTGACCATTCAAAATTAAGGATAATATCAATTGATCTCGTCATTATCTATGTATGTGTGTACCCAAAACCGTAAAAAAAGTATACATTTAAAAAATACAAGCTTCTAAACTTTCGTATTTCAACACTATTTTAGCCCAACTTTGGGCGAAAATAAATAGCATACAGAGAAAGAAAACTCTAAAATAAAGCACATACCGATATAGTTTAGTTATTCAAAAGTGGAAATAAATTTATTTCGAAAAGATACATTTAGTAGTTTTTCTATAATAACTGTTATGCTAAAAGTCTATTCACATTTTTTTACGCGATCGTTTTAGGAATGAATCTATCTGCCTTTCAACCTACGCGCGGGGAGTGGGAGGGAAGGCAAGCGCCGCGCCATCCGCGCGCGCGGCGGTACATTATTATTAAACTGTGTCTTATGTTCTGCTGCCTGTCTTATTATTACTTTGAATTCCCATTTTGAGTGAAACCTACGTTGCGTTTGAATTTTGACTGTCTCGCTAATCGCTATTATTAGCACAGTGAAGAGAAGTGACTTGTATATTGTTTCTCTATAAAACAATCAATAATAATAATAATTATTATTATTATAATAAATTCTTTATTTGACCAAATACTGTACAATTTTATAATCCACCAAACTGCGTGACAGTTTATCGGCGGAATTAATACTTGTCAATCATTGATCTTTAGTTTTTTATATATCAATGTTGTCAATAAGTAAAGTACCTATCCTAGTCGTTTACTAAGTTCTTAATAACCTGCCAGCAATATTTTACACAATAACTAAATAGGTATAAAAGACTGGCAAATTTTTATGAATTCTGTGAACATAGCCTCGAATGCGAATCTGATATAAGTATACGCTGACAATTGGTGGTCCTTGCTAAACCGTTCACAATATTTTTTTGACAAGAAATAGGTAAAAAGAAATAGGCAATAGTCGCGTCGTTGTCGCGTGTCGCGGCAGTAGGTACATCAAAGGTAGGTACGTATTTACGTAAACACGAATGCTCTTATTCGTTGCAGCGGTTGATTGTTCGTGTTAGCGCGAAATTTATAAGTAGTGTGAAAAACATTTTGTGTTTTTTTATTATTATTGCGTTTTACAAGGAAATAAACTAGAAAGTAATCTGAAGTAAATTATTCTAAAAACTATATTTATTAGTTATATTATTTACCTAAATGATATCTTTGGAAAAAGAGATTTTGTGTTTTATATAAATCATCGCTTTCCCAAATACTACGAAAAAAAAAAACAATTTAATCGAAATTTTGTTTTTATCGTGATTTATAGAAAATAGTTTACAATTGCGGTAAATTTCCTTTCCCTTTAGTTGTACCTAATTTGTAATCCTTGTAGGATCCTGTAGGCAATGCGTACCTACCGCAGCGTACCTATGTAGCTTTAATTTATTTACTAGCTACATACATCTGACAACCTCCGTAGCGCGGTGGCTAAGTCGCCAACCAAGCGACTCGTAAAGTCACAGGTTCGATTCCCGCACGGCGCAACAAAAAAAATGTAGGCTAAAAACTTTAGATTTTGGACCATCGATTTATGGGGATTTGTGAGCATAATCTAAAGTTTAACTAATATGTATATTCCGAGTCTAGGTGTGTATGTATTTATGTATGAATATTCTAGGATCACCCCTAGTTCACTAGGTACATGGTAACATTACACAAGCCTTTGCTTTTAGTTAGTGTGATTGTTTGGGGAGGTTATTCTTTATTTTAGTATAGTTAATAGTCTCACTATTTTAGATAACTTTGACACTTTGAGACTAAATGAAGCATAGGAATATCTTCATAATATTATGCTATACTTGGTACAAGTATAGCATAACATCAGTAGTTCGGCTGGAACTGAAATCTCGAAATCTACCTATCAGATCTGACAAATACAATACCTACAATACAATTAATCTTTATTGCAAACTAAGTAAAACAGATACACAGGATACATAAGACCAATAAAGATAAATAATACTAATACAGATTACGTTGTACAAAAATTTTTTCCTTTGTTTTTTCCTATAGCTCAAATCATATAAGTCAACTTCAACTATCACCAATTAGTAGGTAAGTAATATTTTATACATTACTAGCGACCCGCCCCGGCTTCTGTCTCCTAGCGAGATCGTACTTCGGCTTAGGAAAAAGTCCTTGTGGTGGGCAAAGCGCGGCCTTCGATGCGCTATTGTTTTTATTATTATTTATTTAGGCACGCGCCGCCGGCTGTCCGGCCGTAGTACCGCCGCAACCGTTATGTCCCTGCAATTTAAATTTGTAATATCTTCGAAAATATTCATTTAAATTACATGCTGTAAAGAGCTATATTGATCTATATTAAATGTACAGTGTATTTAAGATACTAAATGGGACGAGGATTAATGCTGTATTGCTTAAAATTGCTTCGTAAATAAGACATTATTTCTCGTAAAAATTAAAGGATAAAAAATAAAACATCGTCGCTATACTAACGGCCGAACCCAATATTCAGTCTATCTCTGGTTATGTCCTACTAGAGACAGAAATATCTATCTATCATTCATTTTACTGACCCAATAAACTTGTCGACGATAGGCAATCTTATCCCTCAAAGCTATCTATCGACGAGAGGGAGGATAGCTTACCAGAGATAACAGTTCGTATGAAAATTACAGTTTAAGCGTCCCAATAAAAATAGAGTTCTATCTGTCAGTAACGTTGGTTATCTTTAGTAACAACAATATCCGATCTATAGTTTTCGGGGGATAACTAAGATTTATTAATTGCAAAAGTATGTTCTTTGTTTAAAATAAAATTAATTTCGAGTAAAAAATAATGGCAGACTCAAGATCAAGTAGCAGTTCAAGTGATATTGCTCTTTTGCAACAATTAATTGAATAAAAATAATAAGTTTCTTCTGAAATAATACTTACTTTACTCATCTTGTGAATAAAACAAACAATTTGGTGAATGATTGTATAATTTGCAATGATTTGTATAATTATACAAATTCAAACGAAACGACGATTCAATAAAGCGTAATGGCCTCGTAGCGTCGTTGTGTTAAAACGTTCCGTTACTAGATTTACCGTATATTCCATATTAAAATAATATCATTTATTATAAATTAAAAAGTCTGTGTAAAAATTAATTTGTCCATATTTTTATAAAACAAAATTACTTTAATATAAATAAAATTTGTATGACTAATTTAAATACTACAAAACATCTGTGTAACACAACTGAGGCCGTCTGTGACGCTGCGTATACTGGAATGTAAGGGAGAGCTCAGGTAGCCGGTCTATCTACAGCTAACTGGAGATAGTAGTCCCCTATCCGAATTATTGGGACAAGTACAAAGGATAGATAGTTAGTTATTAGCAGTCGATGATAACTACCTATCTCTATCTTTAGATTGAATATTGGGTTCGGCCGTAAGTCCGCAATCTGTGAACACAGTCTAGACACAGCTAGCCATTATATTAGATTCGATAAACCACAGATCCTCGCAAAAGAACACCGATTCCAACCAAGGATGATCCGTGAGGCTATTGAAATTAAAAAACATCCAAATTTCAATAGAGAAGATGGCTGGCAATTACCACCTGCTTGGGACCCCATTATTAATATAATTAAATCAAAAATCAAGCATAATTCACCACAGATTAAAGACTCAATTAGCACATTCTGCGTAGATAGGACTGTATAAGATATTGATGTATGTCGGGTAGTTTCGAATAACTTTGTAACGTTGGGACGTCTGACACCTCAGTCCCCCCGTGACCATGGTTGCTGTAAAGTATCCGAAACGTCGGGAATCAAAAGATAATAATAAACCGCGATAAAATCCGAAAAAAGTTGTTTCATTAAATGAGTAAAATTCGCGTAAACATTAGAAAACAATAGGATAAAAAATGGTTTATTGTGGGTTATCCCTAAGAAATAGACATATACCATCGCGGGCTTTTTTGTAGATCTTTTTAAGGTGTACAATACTGTAGTACATTATTTTGATCTATCTCGTAGGGTTCAGCCAGCGTTTGCAATGTAAGCGCAAAAAATGTGTTTATTAACCTTTTAACCGCGCGACTTTTTATCAGTTGTCGTGCTCCCACCGCCAGGCACATTGAATCGTAGATAAATACCTACAATAAATAGTGTTGTTGATAGGTAAATTTTTCGATGTCGATATTTCGCTATAATTATGATAGTTGTATTTATGAGCTTGGTTAACTAACAACTACGTACATACTTAACTATTACTGTATACTCTATGAAAATATCCGACATTTTTGTAAGCAAATAAAACATCGAGCGATTTATTAGTAGGTATTTAATTAAATTAACAAAATTATATCACAATAATCTCTATTAATCGACTAGTAGACAAAGTTTTTTTTATTTTAAATTAGCCTTAAATCAAATTTATATCACAATAATCTCTTATTAATCGACTAGTAGTCAAAGTTTTTTATTTTAAATCAGTCTTAAAATTATATCACAATAATCTTTTATTAATCAACTAGTAGTCTAGACTACTAGTATTATTTTTTAATTAGTCTTAAATCAAATTTATATCACAATAATCTCTTATTAATCGACTAGTTATTTTTTCCTTTTCTTATAAATCCTAACCTAGAATAAATCTTTGAATCACAATTGTTTTTTTCATCACAATTAAACAGTTGTAGAGTAAGTGCGCCAATTATGGACTAGTTCCGTAATATGGACTACCTACATTTCTCAAAAACCATCGGTCGTATTTAGTTATCGGTCTCCGCACACTAAATTCCACCCCTCCCGCGGCTCGTTAGTCGCTTGCCGGTCGTCAGAGAGCACTAACGCATTCACGGCAGCCATTTTTCATTTTTATAATCGTGTGATGTAATTTTTTACTTAACTTCGTAAGGTCATAATTTCAGCAAATATTACTGTTTAGGAAAGTGGATTAAACTAGGGGAAAGGTGAGTTATTTTACAATTATTCATAATATGTTGATATATCCAATAGTTTTAATAATTTTTTTAGCAACAATATTAATCTAGAAATGTATGTGTATTATAATATGGACCACCGGCATGTTTTAAATATGGACTAGTGGTCCATATTACAAACACTCACTTATATTTTAATTTGATTGTTTTAGGATGGCATCTACAAATTCTACAACCAAAGAAAAGACCAGACAAACATGGGATAAAGATGCAATGGCTAATGCAATTAAAGCTATACGAGATAAGCAAATGGGTTTTTTAAAAGCATCTTAAACATACGGAGTGCCCAAAACTACGCTTATACGCTTATCGAAAATGGAAGACCAATCACTTAGCGACGTTACGAATCATAAACTTGGAAGAAAATCAACTTTGCCGAGTGAATTGGAAGCTGAATTATCTGATTATATCCTAGAAATTGAAAAATCTGGATTTGGTCTTACGCGCAGCGACATCAGATCTTTAGCTTACCAGCTAACGGAACAGAATAATTTAAAGCACACGTTTTTACAGAATAATGAATCTGCGGGAAGATCATGGTTGAGGTTATTCCTCAAGCGCCATCCTAACTATCCTTTCGCCGCCCAATAGACACATCAATCGCTAGAATTAAAGGATTTAACAAAGAAAATGTAAACGAATTTTTTGACTTGTTAGAGAGCTCTTTTGATCAAATCCAGTATCCTGCAACCAATGTTTATAACGTGAATGAAACTGGGATTTCAGTGGTGCCATCAAAAATGCCGGAGATACTAGCTCTCAAGGGCAAAAAACAAATAGGAACCGTAAAGTCAGCAGAACGTGGATCTACGATCACTTGTGTGATATTTATGAGTGCAGGTGGCACATTTGTCCCGCCGATGATGATATTCCCGAGGAAATGGGACAACCCACTACTGATGAAAGGTGCTCCACTTGGTGCCATCCATGCTTGTCATCTATCAGGATAGATACAATTTGATCTATTTACTCAATGGTTCGAGCATTTTTTCAGTCAATGATAGTACCGTTGAAAGTCCTGATCGTTCCCAAAATCAAAATGGTAAATGTTTGTATTGTAATGGGCTTTTTTTCTGAAGACGTTCATGGAGAGATATGGATCCAATGTGCATCATGTTGGGAGTGGGCTCAAAATGTGCTGGCATAGAAGATAAGGTTGTTTTTTTTTTGGATGTGAATTGTGTACTAGCAATTAGTTTAATCTTATTAATTGACTGATTTAATTTTGGGCAACACGCCCTTTTTTCTCAATAATTTTGAACCAAATTGACTATGGTCCATATTTAAAACCATGTGGTCCATATTTTGTACACTTTTTGCTAATGCATAATAATGACATATTTTAGAAAATGTTGATTATTTCTAAGATGTTCATGTTTCTTAAGAATTCTAACAATCGTTTTTGATACCCAATAATTACCGAACCATCCAAAATATATAAGGCTGATTAATCTTTATAATTCTGAGTTTTATTACACAAAATCCTTATGGTGGTCCATAATTGGCGCACTTACTCTAGTAATAGTAGGTACATGATTCATAAAATTATTCGTTGTCTGTATTTATCAGACGTATTATAGTTGTCACAAAATTTATATACGTTTCTATAAATTTATTCCTGCGAGTCACATTAGTACCGAAGTGTTTTTCGGCTAATATTTTTGCCGTTTTTGAAATTAGATCAGTGCTGGTATCGTATTGTGTGCCTACAGATGATGTTTTTATTAGAGTTTGTGTTCCTCTTGATACAAATAAATCAGGCATACTATCTATACTGCGTAAGTCACCGTCATGTGGTACATAATAACAATATTCAGATTGTGCTATCGGAGAAGGCAAACATACATCTATATTTTCTAGATTCATTTCGTCTTGACTATCATTAGTTGGATTCAAAATTGATTGACTACATTCCTGAGACTCGTCATATTTTCCTTAAAAGCAATAAAATAAATCATAAGTACCGAAATAAAAAATCAAAATGGCGTATCAATTGGCACAATTTACTTACTTTTCGATGTCATTTCGTTTTCTATCAAATTCAAATTTAATGTTGAACAAAAATGTGACGTTCAAAGTGTATTTATAACTAGGTTACAATTCGCATAACACTTGCACTGAACAGTATAAAAAGACGTGGGCTCGGTGTGTTTGACACGGACAAAGTAAAGAAGCCAGGCAAGTTGCCTCAGTGAGGCAACCAATAAAAGAAAATTAGTGACAGGATGATGTACCTACTTAAGTGTCGATATTTAGTCTATAGTTTCTATCTATGGTACTCAGCAGCACATGTGTCAATGCAAAGATAAACATTACACGTTACATACATAAACCGCGTGTGTAATCTTTTATTCTTAGTGGCGCACACTTTACAACGCTGACTTTTGCCACTGGGAATTCTTACAGGAAAATGTACCAAAGCATCGTTATGTAGACTGCGAAGAGGATTGGACTGAGTACGAGAAGTGAATGCTCATCTAGTATTTAGCAATTAATCTTTTATTTTTTTCTAAAAGTTGCCTTATCACATGTAATTGAAAATCTGCAAAACATTTTTTGTTATTATTATTTTTTAAGATTCTGAACAAATAAAAAGCATTAAGCATAAACAAATCGATGATGTGAAAGCCTAATTTTTTATGCCACTTCCTCGTTTTCCTTATACAGCCTAAGGTACTCATCATCATGTCGGCGGTGTCCACCGAACCCATATTTATACTATAATCTATTACATATTGCGGTTTTAATTTTGGCACACCAGTAAATTTATCCAAACTATCTGACGGAACAATTTTGTCATCATGTATGGTAGACAGCATGATAACAGCTTTTTTGTCTTGCCATTTTAACGCTAAAAGAGGAGGAGATGAATATGCTTCTATTTCTCCACGCTTAAGTTTTTTGAATTTTGGCATACCTTTCCTATTATTTTTAACGGTACCGCATGCATAAATGCCTCTTCGTTTTAAATACAGAAAAAGTCGCGGACTCGAATACCAATTATCGACGTATAGCTCACGATTACTATGATAATAGCCTGTAACAGTTCAGTGACTACTGATCCTGTAATACCTAAATTCGGTACCTCCACTATTTGTGTTTGTGACCCACAGTAAACAATAAAATCACTTATAAACCCAGATTCGACATCACACAAAACAAAAAGTTTGATTGTGAAATGAAATGAAATAAATTAGTACGTATTATCATAGAGAAATAAATAATCAATACCTAACAATAACATTACTGAAATAATCTCAATTCAATCTCAAAAAACATCAAACAACCAGTCACATTGTTAGCATTAAATCGCTACATGGTAACCCATAATAAGACTGCATACTTTTGATGTTCTTTTTTATTTTATTTTTTGAACACCAATGACAATAAAATAAAAAACATAACATAAATAACTCGAGGCGCAACGGTAGGTAGATATATGTAGGTATAAAGCGCGCGTCGGCATCGGCGCGGCTCATTTTTTAGAATATTTACCTATTTCTTTTCAAGATATTTTTGAGATATGAGCTATCACTTTCCTAGTATACAATAAAGCCGCTTCGCGCTCTCTGTTTGTCCCTGTGTATACTTAGATCTTTAAAACGCAACGGATTTTGATGAAGTTTTTTTTAGTACACAGGTTGATTCAAGAGGAAGGTTTATATGTATAATACATGCATAACATAGTAGAGAAACACTGATTATTTTAGATGTTTCTAATATGATGTCGTTAACCTTTTAACTGCGCGTGTCGCATTTATGCGAAACATATTTCCGTGCCCCTACCGCGAGTGTCGTATTTCTACAACAAAAACTGCATCAAGTTACTATTACGCCGTATAAGAACATTTACATACATTTACATTTACATATACAGAACATTTTGTATAAATCCTTCATGGGAGAAAAAAGTTACAAGATGACTTTGTTTAGTAAAAAAATAACCTCAAATCGTTATAGTCACTCAGTACTTGTGTTATTTAAAGTACTGGTTAAGAGTGTACGATCACCGTTCACGACCATGTTGCAGAACTGAATACAACTGCATAAAGATTTCACTTGCATTTAAACAGCCACCCAACACAACAAACCAAGAAACTGCATCAAGTTTCTATTACGCCGTATAAGGATTGACAAATCGAAACAGGTAGCGCGGCGGACGCGACTGATTTCTAAAAGTGAAAGTAGGCCGAGGCGAGGCCGCGCGACAACGTTGACCGGGAAGCGGGCGACCGGAGTGAAACTTAACTTTTAAACAGCTATCGCGAGCGTGTATAAAAGCAAAGGCCGGGCGTAGGATCGGTACAGTCGACTATGAACACCAAGACAGTATACTACTACCATATCATAACCAGGGCAGACATCGAGGAGGAACTTAAAAGTAAGCAAATATATACCGTTGTTCACTTTAAAAATGAAGCGTGTTTTAACTAATGCGGACTCGGACGACGATAACCAACACTCTCAACTGACGAGGAAGCCAATACCGGAGGGTCAAGACGAGACGGGGATATACAATTGGCAGAAACTGAGAGAGAAGAAAGCTCTGAACTATGTGCTGGAGCAGAAGGGATTGGGGTCACTGAAGGCGATGGCGGATATAGAGTCAGATAGGGAAATGGACGAACCAGAAGATACTCTGTCGGGGGAGGCAGCACAGAAAGGCCTGGAGACAACACTGAAGACATGGGAGGGGGAGTATATCCAGTCGGTACGTATATCGCAAAGTCTCAAAACGAACTGTCAGCAGTTTATAACGGACCTAATAAACTCATCGCTTACCATCAGGGAACAAGAAGACGGCATTGGCACCTACCTCGTCTACATTAGTCACAATAAACAGTGGGGTTTTAACTCTAGATTGGGACGAATTATTCGAGAAAGAACCTACAAGACAACAAGCATTAATTGCCTGTCTTGTCTACGCGAGTATATTTATTCCGGGAATGGTCGTCAAGTACTACAAGACATTCTCGGCAACGAACATCTTGAAGCTTGTAAATGCGCCGGTCATTCGTGTGGAATGGTCGGGTACGATAGGTGGTCGGCTGAGAACTACGAGGCTGACTGTTCCGAAAGGGGAGATTCAATACTTCGAGATGAAAGCCCAACACTATCGGAAGAACAGTCAGGACTGGTGGATGCAGTTGGTGAAATCGATGAGCATAACCTACGAAAACGACTTCGGCACGGAGATAAAGTATCACGCAAAAACCGGGAAATTTTATACGGACGGCAAAACAATACAAACAACAATGTCAATAGAAAAAATCGCAATTCTTATGACAGAAATACAGATATTATATTACTTTTATGCGAAAACAGTGCTTTCTCAGAATCAGAGGCTATGGAAGTGCTTGCAAGAACGCCTGAGGGGATTGAGTTTATCTGCTCTAAACAGTATCAAGAGAGGATCAAAAACTACATCCACATTAGCAGATTTTTGGTATTTCAGTCTTAATATCGCACTTGTCTTTATACTTAACGTCTGTCGACATCGGCATTCCAGACGCCAACAATTTCCACTGCTCAAACTGATTTTCTGTTAATTTACATTCGTCCATGAAGCACGCATTGCTGTGTAACAGGTTACTTCTTCTTCTTCTTCTTCTTTAAAGACTATGGCTCCATCAGTTTTTCGCCGATGATTTTGCCAATGACAAGTACCTACTGAAAGTGTATAAGTCCGGGAACGGTCCGTTTTTGACAGTACAATAGTGGGATAAGCCGCTTAAACTGCAGTTAGTTGAAAATATTTGACATGATTATTTAACTTTAATTTATTGGTAAATTATAATTTTATATCATTGATTCTAATAAACTTAGCTAAGACAACACAAAAAGAAGATGGCACTAAAGTTAGAAGAAAACAAACATTAACCGGCCGCGGAATGTTTTTGGGAAGCATATCATATAGTGATACAGTTAATTTCAGACAATTAAAAAATAAATGATCGAGAGATCCTTACTCCAAGCCACATTCACATAAGGAACTATCACGAATGCATAACTTAGCTAAGAACACAGGTGTGCAGGAGAAACCCAATCGTATACGGTATAATCGTATACGTATAATTATCGACGTAGTTATTTTACCTAGGTCGGAGTATTTAAAAAACTATGGCTTGATAGGGATACAGAGCTGGATATTGCCATAATATTTACCTTAACTAGTCTTGAAGATTGCCATAATCTATCTCAAGATTTATCCAGGCATTGTTTAGCCAAACTTCTAAAGTCTCGCGTAAAGCATTTATTATATTTATTGCAGCCTAGGTGAATGGCGTCTTTTGCACATATGTCTGCCATCTCATTACCTGTTATACCGCTGTGACTCGGTATCCAAGCAAGCGCTACTTCAATATTCGACTGATAACATTTGAACAGTGTTTCTTTTATCTTTAGAGTAATATGAAGATTATTTTTAGCATGAAATGGACTTTTCAATAAATCCTGGAGGCAGCTTCGAGAGTCAGTGAATACTACAGATTTATTAAGACCATGAGATTCAATATACAAGACAGCTTCCAAAATGGCAATACATTCACCTGAGAAAGCTTTATCATTGAACCGTAGGTGTCCATAATCGTTTCGTCGAGTCGTTTCGTCGAGTCGTCGTAATTTCTACAGCTTTTCCCAACAATACGGTGATATCGTCGTACATATATTCTTCCAGCTGCTTCCTAAACGTTATCGTTATTGTCCTTTCGTTTATTGCCTCTTTTGCGCTTGGAACTTTACAATACATTTCGATTGGATAATTACTACATGTATACAAGATGCATTTCTTAATGTCGCACCTGTCTTTATACTTAACGTCTATCGACATCGGCATTCCAGACGCCAACAATTTACACTGCTCAAACTGGTTTTCTGTTAATTTACATTCGTCCATGAAGCACGCACTGCTGTGTAACAAGTTACTAAAGTTGAAACTCGAGTTTGGCGTCAAACCCGTCACAGTCTACAAAAGTTAAACGGACATTCTATGAAAGAGGACATTATCATCGTTTTGCCCGTCGATGGTACTCCAAAGAAAAATAAATTATTCTTTTTACCAGTCTTACCAGTTAAGTGGTTAAATGTTAAACTTGCAAATTTTCCTATCTTAATGTCATTATTTTTTAAAATGTTAACTAAAGTTTTGAATGACGTGTCTTGATATTCGTCTGTCATCAGTTCTGTGTGCATTTTTTTAAATTTTGCCTTGGCTCTTTCGAATCTTTGTTTTATTGGTTCCTGAAATACCAAAATTCTGCTAATGCGGATGTAGTTTTTGATCCTCTCTTGATTCTGTTTAAAGCAGATAAACTCAATCCCCTCAGGCGTTCTTGCAAGCACTTCCATAGCCTCTGATTCTGAGAAAGCACTGTTTTCGCATAAAAGTAATATAATATCTGTATTTCTGTCATAAGAATTGCGATTTTTTCTATTGACATTGTTGTTTGTATTGTTTTGCCGTCCGTATAAAATTTCCCGGTTTTTGCGTGATACTTTATCTCCGTGTCGAAGTCGTTTTCGTAGGTTATGCTCATCGATTTCACCAACTGCATCCACCAGTCCTGACTGTTCTTCCGATAGTGTTGGGCTTTCATCTCGAAGTATTGAATCTCCCCTTTCGGAACAGTCAGCCTCGTAGTTCTCAGCCGACCACCTATCGTACCCGACCATTCCACACGAATGACCGGCGCATTTACAAGCTTCAAGATGTTCGTTGCCGAGAATGTCTTGTAGTACTTGACGACCATTCCCGGAATAAACATACTCGCGTAGACAAGACAGGCAATTAATGCTTGTTGTTTTGCAGGTTATTTCTCGAATAATTCGTCCCAATCTAGAGTTAAAACCCCACTGTTTATTGTGACTAATGTAGACGAGGTAGGTGCCAATGCCGTCTTCTTGTTCCCTGGTGGTAAGCGATGAGTTTATAAGGTCCGTTATAAACTGCTGACACTTCGTTTTGAGACTTTGCGATATACGTACCGACTGGATATACTCCCCCTCCCATGTCTTCAGTGTTGTCTCCAGGCCTTTCTGTGCTGCCTCCCCCGACAGAGTATCTTCTGGTTCGTCCATTTCCCCATCTGACTCTATATCCGCCATCGCCTTCAGTGACCCCAATCCCGTCTGCTCCAGCACATAGTTCAAAGCCTTCTCCTCTCTCAGTTTCTGCCAATTGTATATCCCCGTCTCGTCTTGACCCTTCGGTATTGGCTTCCTCGTCAGTTGAGAGTGTTGGTTCTCGTCGTCCGAGTCCGCATTTGTTAAAACACGCTTCATTTTTAAAGTGAACAACGGGATATATTTGCTTACTTTTAAGTTCCTCCTCGATGTCTGCCCTGGTTATGATGTGGTAGTAGTATACTGTCTTGGTGTTCATAGTCGACTGTACCGATCCTACGCCCGGCCTTTGCTTTTATACACGCTCGCGATAGCTGTTTAAAAGTTAAGTTTCACTCCGGTCGCCCGCTTCCCGGTCAACGTTGTCGCGCGGCCTCGCCTCGGCCTACTTTCACTTTTAGAAATCAGTCGCGTCCGCCGCGCTACCTGTTTCGATTTGTCAATCCTTATACGGCGTTAAACGCCATGGGGGTCACCGGTGACCTCATCTGGTTTACATTATTGCGCCATGGGGGTCACCGGTGATCTCAAGCGAAAGGCATATTCTAAATGTATTTTAGGGCCGCCGGTCACGCGTATCGCTTATTTCGTGTATGCGAGTGGCCGGCATGGCGCTCTAGAGTAATCCTTTTCAAGGGGACGCAGCTACTTAGAAATTTTTAAGAAATATAGACAAAAACCTCAGGATATGTAGAAAAAGTAAGAAAACGACTTAATTTCATGATGAATCTTTTTAATCACATTAAAACTTTAATTTATTATAATATATACGTTATGAAAAAATATAAAATAAACATAAGAAATTATTTTTGAAAAAAAAAATCATGTTTCAGAGATACAAAATAACAGGAAATGCTACGAAAATAACCACTAAAACAAAAATACAATCAAAAAACTTTAATTAATTAACTAAAAATATAAAACTACACATAACGATGAACTTTATTAAAACAACTTAAACAGAGATGTGGTTCTCCATCACATTGACCACAAAAAGTATTGACCTTTTTAGTTTTATTTTTCGCCTGTTTTCGTCCAAATTGCTTTACCATATCTTTGTAACACTGTACACAAAATCGTCTAGTATTTCTAACTTTCCCGGATTTTGTTTGCAACTCGTGCTTTAATCGTTTGGGTCTTGATACCGTTACTACTGACTCGTTCTGTTGAGAATCTGACGAACATGTTAGATACTCTACTAGAGACTTTCGAAACTCTACAATGGACATTTTTGTGTTCCTACTTTCGGTAAACATAACCCATGCATTAACTATGGCAATATTCAACAAAATCTCAATACCAAGTTTCCGGTACCATTTTACAGTTTTGCGCAAGGGAGACGAATACGACGACATTTGGTCGCTCAAATCGACAGATCCTTTTGACTTATTGTAATCTAAAATCATTTTCGGCTTAGTAACTTGTTTGCCCTTTTTAGTGATTGTTGACATTCTATCGGAATGTTTTGTAGATAGCATTATCACATCCCGCTTATCTTTCCATTTTAAAATTGTAATACCGTCCTCGTTTTCCATAGCAATGAAGTCTCCTTTTTGGAGTTTGGCTTCTACTACACTCTTAGGTAAACCTGTTCGGTTTTTCCTAATAGTTCCAATCAAGTGCGTTTGATGTTCCAGTAAATTGTAAGCCAACTCTAAGCTTGTGTACCAATTGTCAGTTGACAAAGTGTGCCCTTTGTTTAATATTTGACTACAAAGAGACATTACCACTTTCGTAGGCGTGGTGTTTACTGTGTCGATATTTTTACCGCTATACAGTGAAAGTTTGCAGGTGTACCCCGGTGTAGTGCACAGTTTAAATAGCTTTAAACCATATTTATGACGCTTACTTTTATTGTATTGTCTAAAAACAATACGTCCTCTGAATGGAACCTGACTTTCGTCTACACAAATGTCTTCTTTTGGTGAATAATATTTTTGGAATGTAATATTAACCATATCTATAATCGGCCTTATCTTAAATATTCGATCAGATTTATTTGCTGTTTCGTTATTACTAAAATGTAGGTACTGTAGAATAATTTCGAATCTATTTCGGCTCATGATGGTAGATGGGAATGTTTGCCCTAATATTTTATCTCTGCTCCAGTAATAATTTAACTTTGGAAGTCTTACAAGACCCATATATAAAATAAGCCCAAAGAAGCGTTTAATTTCATGTCTATCAGTTGGTTTCCAAGCATGAGATCTTGATGACGGTTTTACATTTTTGGATTCGCTAGATTGTAAGGCAAATAAGTTGGTCTGCTCTACAATTATATCGAAAATTTCATCAGGCACTAAAAGACTATAAAAAGCTCCCGGGTCTGCGTCTTTCAATATATTAGAAATTTCTTTACTCATACCTGAAGTTTCCGTGAAAGGTATAATAGAAGGTTGTTGACGCCTAGGGCGTGACCATTTCTTTGACACACGGTCTGAAGCGGTAATATTGCTTGTCACGTAATTTCTAATAGAATCCGACTCACTCTCACTGTCGCTTCGGATGATTAATCGTCTCCGTTTTTTTGGAATGCACAACTGTTCTTCGTTTGAATTTGACGACTGTAGATATGATTGACTATCTTGTTCATCCTGCTGAACAATGCTAGTCTCGAGTAATGCTATTTCCCTCAAATCTGCCTGAGTAAATTCAAAATCTTCGAAATTTGAACTATCAAACATTTCCATTTTTAAGTCTATTGTAATGTTTATAATATTATTGTAATATTTATAATATTATTGTAATGTTTATAATATTATTATTCACTACACAAAATATCACACTAATTATGTACTTGATGCGAATTATTACACTAACAACAATGCACGTACGACTTTGCTTCATGAGCGCTAGCGCAGTACTGAGGGGGCGGGTGGGCGGCGCGGTGACCGGCGTGGCGTCTTCGTAACGAAAAATGATTTTATTACTTTAAAGCGCCACGGGGGTCACCGGTGACCTCAAGAGGTTTTTTTATTTTATTTACGGAACCCTACGTCAGATCTTTATAATAAACAATATACGTAAATAACTTGATAAAATACATCCATTTCAAGAATTTTTTTTTTTAACAAAAAATCACTTTTCCTGGATGGCGTTTAACGTGTTAAAAGTTAAGTTTCACTCCGGTCGCCCGCTTCCCGGTCAACGTTGTCGCACGGCCTCGCCTCGGCCTACTTTCATTTTTAGAAATCAGTCGCGTCCGCCGCGCTACCTGTTTCGATTTGTCAATCCTTATACGGCGTAATAGAAACTTGATGCAGTTTCTTGGTTTGTTGTGCTGGGTGGCTGTTTAAATGCAAGTAAAATCTTTATGCAGTTGTATTCAGTTCTGCAACATGGTCGTGAACGGTGATCGTACACTCTTAACCAGTACTTTAAATAACACAAGTACTGAGTGACTATAACGATTTGAGGTTATTTTTTTACTAAACAAAGTCATCTTGTAACTTTTTTCTCCCATGAAGGATTTCTGCAAAATGTTCTGTATTTGATAAAGGACTATAGTTTCTATAGAATAACACTAAAATCATCAATGTAACATTCAGGCTCAACTTTCTATGGACGTTCGCCCGCCTCCTTTGAGTGTAGATAAAATGATAAAAACTAAATGGGTTATTCATGATTTCAGTGAATTTATCGTTTAAAAGTGGTGGATCATAAGATGTGTGATTTGATATTTATTGTGAGTAGGGTTGGCCATCACCGAGTGGTGCTGTAACCTGAAAGATATTATTATTTTAATTGTACTTAAATTATAGAAATAAATTATAAAGAGTGACTTGGAATTACAAAGATTTGTTTGAACTGTATAGTTTGTAAATGGAAATATGTAAAATAATAGTATTTTAATTGTATAGTGTATATATTTTTTTTGTATATTGTTTAAAACTAAATACTTATAAATCTCGAACTATCTAATATTGTTCAAACTACGTGTCGAGATGATTATTACAATCTCGCAAGGGTCTTCAACGATTTCCGTGTACTAATTGATTCCTACCTGATTTCTTGATAATATAATTTTCGTCAAAACCTTTTCTTGCAATTTCATAAGGTCCTTCCCATTTACTATCAAGATTATTAGGATTTGGGACGCGGAGCATGACTTTGTCACCTAATTGAAAATCAGCTATGTTTTTTATATTACTGTCGTAGCGTGATTTTGCTTTATTTTTCCTAACCTTAAGGTTTCTTTGAGCTATATCGCGAGAGATTCTAAGATTCTATAAAGCAAACGAGGTTAGTAACCGAATAAGAGTTCATGAGGTGTGAAGCCTGTGGACTGATTAAGTGAGGTATTATGACACATTATAGCTAGGGGTACGATGCGGTCCTAGTCGTGTACGTAGTACGGCATGGAATCGTTCTAGGGAACTGTACTGAATGTGTGTTGTGATCCTAAGAGTTTGACTAGTTGTTTTAATATATTATTTACAAATTCGCCGCCTTGGTCGGAATGGAAGCGCTTAGGGATACCATAATGTTGGCAAAAGATGAGTAGTGACTTTGCAATAGAAATATAGCTTGTTTATCAGGGACAGGATAAGCTTGAACAAATCTAGTTAAGTCGTCTTGTAGTGTCAGTATGTATTTGTTAGAGTCACCTGTAATGTCAGAGTAAGATACTAGATCGATCGTTACTCGTTCAAATGGTTCGGAAGAAGAGGTAGTAATGACGATGGGTGCTTTAAAAGTTTTACGCTGTGTTTTGTTGCGTTGACATGATTTACAATTTTCAATGTAGTTTTTAATAGTATCGGTCATACCTTTCCAAAAGTATTCGCATCTTATTTTACGTGTTGTCTCTATTATTCCCCTATGTCCTGCTAAGGGATTATCATGAAATAATTTTAGTATTTCGGGAATTTCTTCAGCAGTTGAGTATTTTCTCACTGTTCTGGCTCAAATTGAGGCAGTATTAAATTCTAGACCTTTGTTACCTATGTCTGCTGATAGCTCTGATTTTAGTTACCTGACGCCAGGGCATTTTCTGATAGGAACCTGTATGGTTGCATATCCTGAAAGAAATGTTACTGATGTACCTGTTCATAGGCTTAAACATTGGCAAATATGTAATAAATTGACTCAACAATTTTGGAATGTATGGCATAAATATTATTTAAATACTTTGCAGAATAGGCCTAAGTGGCGCGATGATCTAACTAATGTAACTGAAGGCATGTTAGTAATTTTAAAAGAGCCAAAAGCGCCTCCATTGTTTTGGCCAATGGCAAGAGTAGTAAAGGTTTTTCCTGGTAAGGATGGCAAAGTTAGAGCGTTAAATTTACAAATTCCCAATGGGAAAATTTACAATAGGTCCTTGTCAAGTATCTGTATTTTACCTTTTAATTATAATAGTAAGGATTAAGTTTTTATTATTGTAATTTGTTAATTAACATTGCAAAGACTGACAAACTTTGCATTATAATATTATCAAGTTCCTATTTAAAATTTATTTTTACCTGATGGTCATAAAAGGGTTCAATTCAATTTATCCTTGTATTGAATTAACCTTAATATTAATAATCTTAAAAAAAAAATGTTTTTATTAAGCATTGTACCTTGTTATTGTGTTAATGTAAGTTTGCTTTAATTAGTTAACTTTGATTCTGCGTTAACCTATACTTTGAGTTAAATTGTACAACCGTACTGTAAGGTAGGGTGTTAAAAATTAAGAAATGTATATCATTTTGTAAAATAACACAAAATAAATTGTTTGCCGCGTAGGTGGGCAGCATGTTGGAAACACCAACAAAAAACAATATGTAATTAGTATTTAATAAGGCAGCTATTTCAATTTTTTAGATGGTAACTCCATTCCGTCATGTCTATCTCGCTATCTCTTTTATACATTGTTGTCGCTCTCTCTCTCTCTCTCTCTCGGATTTTGGATCGCCGGCAAGGCAGATGTATTTCTTGGTGCGTAAAAAGTAATAAATAGTTAAGTGTGAAAAACCGTCGTTTTGCATTTATAAATCGCCATCAAGTCAACCGCCCACTATCTACCAGCAAGAGCGTCAACATACAGTTCACTCGAAATCTAATATTTCTACACAGAGCACTATAAAAATGATAGAAAGTTATGAAAATAGTAAGAGAACCAAGCATATAGACATAAAAGTTCATTTTATAAAAGATATTGTCAACAAAGGTTTAGTAGTTGTAAAGTATTTATCTTCTCAAAAAATGGTGCTAATATGTTCACTAAGTCGTTTCAAACGTCAGACATCAATACTTGTGTAAATTACTTGGTTTATTAGAATAAGTTTAATTTCGTATTATGTTTTGTTTACAGTTTAAAAGATAAGTATAACAATGTATGTGAAAAGAAAAAGTATTGTAAACTGTCAAAGTCAAAAGTAGAAATGTCAGATACGATAATGTGAAACATTTTAGGGTTGCCATGTTAATGTATAAAATTTCGTTGACAAGTAACAAGTTATTTGTTTTACATAAGTAAAAAAAAATGGAACTTGAACTTGAGCCGTGGTATTGGAAATAATGTTTATTATCTGTAGAATTTCGACATAAGCATTCATTTCTTGTTTTACTCGCTCTCTGTTGTAATGGCGCTGTAAGAGAAACGTAGCTTGTAAAGATGTCTCGATTATTTTAATAATAAAACAATAAACTTGATTTGATTGTGCTAAGGAGTTTTTCTTTATTCAATAAATAGGTGTATGAATTATAAAATTAGACAAAATATTATTGTGAAATGAATAAGAGAGTAGGTAATAAATAATTTTTTTATTCAAAAACCAATAAGCTGAAGTGAAATAATATACAGAAATTAACAAAGAAATATGTATAAATTACCGGACTAATAACAGAACGTCACCAGTGCAGGCAATCCGAGAACGCCGTCACCGTAATTTTACGTGCGGCTCAAGATCAACTAGTCATATTTTGAATAACCGTCGGTTGCGCTTGCGCCGTCGCCGTGATAACACGTGCACACTTTATGATTAGTTCTTTGCTAGTGTCTAGTAGTTGTCAACGATGTTATACGACGACGAAGAACTAATAATTATAGGTTTAAAGTAAAGAACTTTATTTCTCATAAGAATTTAACATTTACTTAAAATGAGATATTTCAGACATCAAACAATGCTAATCGTAGTAGTGACAAGTCAACGGAGAGTGATATTGAATCGATCGGTAATTTTTTTCCATTTTTGTCATAGGTGTAGGTATATGAACATCATTTTAATACGTAATGCTCGTGCAAGAGACTTAACACAAAATCAAGAGACTTTTAGCCCGTGTCCATCTCCAGAGTATTAATTTTTTTATAAAGAAATAACAATCAAGACTGATTAAGTATGTTTAAAGACTGATTAACGTATGTTTGAAGATTAATTTATGTGCGGCACTATACTTAATAAAGAAATTAAATCTTTGATTAAAATTTTGTAATTTTTATTTATTTCATTACTTTGTTTATCAATAACTATACTTTACAATACTATGCAAAATTGTATCTAAAGGTTGCTGGCGCTACAGGCACTTCATGCGAATTATAACATGGCGGTTAAAGGGTTAAGCGAACTGATTTGTATAGTTCGGATTATCACAAAAATAGTGTGTATGATGATGTAGAAGAATTATATGTTCAATTCAAAACTGAGTTAAAAGAAATTTTGTATAAATTAAAAGCGCCCGAGTTAGAAGTAAAGTCAAGTTCAAATAGTCAAGGTGAGAGTTCAGCAAGATGTTTTAAGTTTCCTGAAATTAAAATACCTACCTTTTCCGGTAAGTACACAGAGTGGCAGATATTCAGAGATTTGTTTTTAGGGCTTGTGCATGAAGACAAGTCACTGGATGATGCCCAAAGATTTTATTATTTAAGGGGACATTTAACCGGGGAAGCCAAACAACTATTAAGCAACATTAAGGTGACGTCGGATAGTTATCAAGTTGCCTGGGAGAAATTAGATAGTATGTACAATAATAAAAGGTTTTTGGCGAACGGCATCTTGAAGCGTCTACTAAGACAAAAAAGTTTGTTGTCTGAATCAGCATCGGAAATGAAAAACTTAATTTGTACAACTTGCGATTGTTTAGACTCAGTAAAAAATATTGATGTGGATGTTTCATCTTAGGATATCCTGATTATTCACATTATAAGCATTAAATTAGATAAAGACACGCGAAAAGTATGGGAGTTAAATATATCTTCAGATCCAAGTGACGAATTACTCACGTTTCAAGAATTTTCCAAGTTTTAATAGGGCGTTTTGGAGGTCTAAAAAATATCATTAATAAATTCAATATATATTCTAAGGCACATAACAATGAGAAAAAAATTACTAAATCTTTTCACGTGGTTAAAAATAAACCGATTGTATCGTGTGCGTATTGCAGTGCGGATCATAAAATAACTACGTCCAAAAAATGTGGGGAAGAAAGTAATGAGAAACGCCGTGAGTTCGCGTTAGATAAAAACGTATTTTTTATTTGTTTAAATAGCAACCACTCCGCTAAAATATGTAAAAATGTTGTCCGCTGCCAGGTGTGTAAACGTCAACATCATTCTTTATTACATCCCAATGGTGATTCTGGTTCTGGTAGAGCTGAAGTTGAGGCGGTTCATCAATCAACCTCATCGACCAGTCGAAGGTCAACGGATGAGGATACTGCTGCAAGCAGTCATAAGTTATCTGTGCAAGCAGAAAGTTTAGATAAGCCACTTGTGTCTTGTTTTTCGACAGGAAACTGTTCTAAAACGGTTTTATTAACTACAGCTGTGGTGCAAGCTGAGTCGAAGTCGAGGACGGGACTCATTTCCCAGTTAGGGTTTTATTAGATGAGGGGTCGCAACGTTCTGTTATTACCGAGGCTATGGCTATATCATAGCTGTCTATTGTAATAGTGATCTCATAAGATAGTTGATTTAGTATCTTTGAGTTATATGCTGTTAGTATGGTAACTTACTACTTTACTATGTTTCAATTAAAGTTGCCAAATATTTTTAATTATACTACTTAATCACATAATCTAAGTTATTATGTAGCATTTTATCCTGTCAATCGAATTTGAAAATTAATATATGATCCGTAGAGGACCCGCGGTAGGTCACCTGGCTAGATACATAGATGATAGATGGACACAAAAAGCTATCAAGTGGAAAGGCTCACAGGGCACGAGAGCAAGACACAGGCCTTACGCTAGATGGGTGGATGAAATAGAGGAGGTGGCGGGTCATGAATGGCTCGATTTAGCTGAAGACAGAGAGACTTGGAAGTCTTTGGAGGAGGCTTTTACCCGAAAGGGGTCCATACAATGTTTAAACGACAATGCTTAGCCTGTTTTATTAAATTTAGCTTAGTTTGCTTAATTTATGTTTTTTGTTTCATTTGTTTAATTTGATTACTTTAATTTCGTTTAATTTAATTTTGTCCAATTTGTTTAATTAATAATTAACAGAGCTAATAGATGTAGAGCTAGCTGAGGTAGAATAAGGCGGCGCTTATGGGCTCCAAGTCAGATACAAACACAGAATGAAAACTCCTGTTGAATTGTTCGCAGATTTCTTCTGCTCCGCTATAAGAAATATCATTTAAAACATTTTTGTAGGAAAACCGTGGGAGCTTTTTTTAGATTTCACAAAGGTCCAAAAGAATTTACTGTTACGTTTAATATTATGTTCTGCATTGGAAATGTAACTATCATAACAAGTTTGTTGTACTTGTTTCTCGCGTTCACGAAGCAGGCTAAACGTAGCATAATCTGCTTCTGCCGTAAGTCTTCCAATTTTTATAAGCTTTTAATTTTGCTTTGGCTATTTTTATGAGTAACCCATTTTCCCGAACCAAAGCGTGTATATAGCGCATTTTTTCCCTTAAATCGTTGACATAGTCTTGTACGGTATTTGGTTCCTCCGGTGATCCTCCTGTCAATAGGTCTACTGGTGTCGGAAGTGAGATTTGGAGATGCCATTGACTCTGAGAGAGGACTTCAAGGAGGGCGTCAGGACAAGGGCACAACGAGTTGCGTAGCCACACCCACTGGGGACCAAGCTCCGCCCACTGAGGGCCAAGCCCCGCCCACTGACCCCGCCTATCATGCCCGCTCACTGATCAAGCCCCGCCTACTCGGACTCAGGCCTCGCCTACTCGCACTCAGGCCCCGCCTACTCGGGCTCAGGCCCCGCCTACTCATGCTCAAACCCCGCCCACTCATGCTCAGGCCCCGCCCACATTGTCTCAAGCCCCGCCCACTGGATCCGCTCACTGGATCCGCTCACCTTGCCACGCCCACCAGCGACACCGTAGCTTCTACAGACCTTCAAGTGGCCCTTCAATTAGAAAGTTTAATTGAATTAATGGAGCTGCAAAATGCCGTCTGATGAATCAATGCTCCCTCCAAAATCTACGTACCCATATGACTTTTCTATTTTACTTTCAATTTTCATTTCATCAAACACGATGCAACAATGAATGCGTGTTTCTGATTGTTCACTTTTGAATCTCAGAGCTTCAAATGCTTCTTTTGTGAAGCCGGGTCGTCCATCTACTGAACTATACCACTTCCGTAATGTTTTAACAGATGGCAAACAACTATCGAATGTTTTCCGTAGGTAGTTGTATGCCTTAGTTGAATAAAAATTAAGAGTTAGGGCAAAGGCTCTTAGTTGTGGAGTATATTTCTTTCTTAATATTTTACCCGACTTACTTTTTAAACTAGTTAGAATCACAATTTTACATCAAAGAGTAATAAAGGAATAAATTTTCTAACAAACTTACTAATTATTAGACAATACATGAATTAGGAACTTTTGCAACAAGGTATTAAAAATGGACCACCTAGTTTTTAATATGGACTTTGTGCACTTAATATGGTCCACCGTTATAATTAGGTACTAAACAATCATCATATCTTAGTTTATTATATAAAGTTATAAAATCAATGAGTCAGTGTAATTATAACAAAATAATATTAGAACATTGTAACATAGACAAAATCTAATTACGAAGTAAATCTATTTAACATCCATAAGAAAAATGCCTCTAAAACAGTCTTGCTTTTAACTTTAATGACTAATTACTCAATAATGACTACTTACAATATTCACAAACATAGTTGGTACTGTTATCCACACCAGCGCATTCCTCATGAGCCCATCGACTACAAGAAGGACATTGGATCCACTGCTCTCCTCTCATATCTTCAGAAAATAAATCATCTCAGTAAAAGCATCTAGCGTTCGTACTTTGACTTCTATCAGGACTTTCATCAGTGTCATCATGGACTGAAAAGTCATTTCCTTCTGAACTTGATGGAACGATTACTTTCTTGGTAGTTTTTCTCTTTTTTCAGTTCCTTTTTTAGTTTGTTTTTTCTTTTTTTGTTTTTTTCTCAGATGCAGTTCTTTTCTAGCCTTTTTTATTTTTTGTTTCGTCTAATATTTTAGTAATATTCTTCTTCTTTTTAAGTGATTCTACATCTTGTCTTTTCTTAATAGTAATCTCCAAATCCAATTTGTATGGAGATGAAGTCAAAAACGTAGATTTTGTTGCTTTTCTTACCCTATTACTACTTTTCACTTTTAAATTTGGTATAGGAAATAATTGTTTTGGTGATAATTATGAGGTAGATGTTGAAGGCTCGGCTATGTCAGATGCACTTAGGAAATCTGGAATATTGGTTGCAATTGGTGTGTCTTATTTACGTTCCGGAGACTTATAGAGGATCAACAATTTAGAAGTACTGCCATTGTTAATTGGAGCTAAGTTGGAACGTGATTACCAAACGGCTTTGGTCATATTTTCACAAGCAATTGATATTTTGTGGTAACCACTCGAATGAGGTATACTTACCATTGCTTCGTTTAATTCAATTTCATCTACGAAAGTTCTATCTGAGTCATCATCTTCAATGTTATCTTCTGGAGTGAGTAAAGTTGATTGAATTTGAAGGGTATCTGCTTGCTGAGTTTGAACACTGATGGCGTGAATTTCGCTCTCGTCAAATCTCAAATCGTGGTCTTGAAAAACACTTCTGTCTATCGAGTAAATTCCTGTGGCACGGAAACCATTGATAGCAAGATCAGCACGCTGTGATTTTATATAAGCAAGACCAAATAATTCAGCAATATCGTAGTACGTAGCGGCTTGAGTTTTATTTTGCATCTATTGGCAAACTTCGCTGAAGTACTTTTTAAATGGACGCAAAAATTTACGATCGAGTGGCTGAATCTTATGGCTTGAATGTGATGGCAACGATAAGTTTTTTTTTTTTTTACAAGTGATATACATCCACGGGCTTATGATTATGAACCCATGTCCTTTTTTATTCTAAAACATGCAATTTTTATTTTTATTTTTTTCTATTTCAAGGTAGGCGTTTTTAGACTATGTTTTTAATGTCTCCAAAAGAGACGTGAGTCCACCGACCGGTTCTTAATCTAATGTACGGTACAATTTGTTTTTTATAATACTATACTTATATCTAGCTTATTCTTACATTATTTACATGCGTACTCGTTTTCTTAAAAATATATTTTTTAATATTATCTATATTACCATCAACTTACTCCTCCCAAGCAAAGCAACCTATTCGAATTTTATTTTGACATCTCGAAAATACTCTCAACGACGGCGGTGTCATACGATAAAAGTTGCACATTGTTTGCTCTGGCCAAATTAATCAATTCAATGTTACGCGTATGACTAGCATGACCATCTAATACCAAAAGTACAGGGGAACTAGCTGAAGGCTTAGCATGGTTTAAAAAGTGTTTAAACCATTTTATAAAGAGATCGGTCTGAATCCATCCTGATGGGTGGCAAGCGTGAATTGCTCCGGGTGAAGCTCCTTTCATCAAAAGTGGATGGTCACGTTTCCGCGGAAATATCATCATTGGGGGTACATATGTACACTTGCACTCATGCACATGATATAGGTAACAGTTGCTTCTGCATCTTGGCAGGCAAAACCGAAATTCCTGTCTCATCTACATTGTAGATGTTATGGGCAGAGTAATGGTTTTGATCCATTGCTGTTTCTAACAATGTGAAAAAATTATCAACATCTTCCTTGTTAACCTTTTATCCTAGCGATGGAGGTACCCGTGGGTTGACGAAAGGATACTTCTGGATGTCTTTGGAGAAACAAACGCAGCCATCTTTTTCCGGCAGATTGTTTGTCGCTTGAAAAATTATGTTTTAATTTATTTGTTTCAGCTAACTATATGCTAACTTCATGATATCGCGCCGTGTCAAACCAAATCCTGAAGCTTCCATTGCAAGTACATATTCCACCAAATCGGTCTCAAATTTACCGGGAAAAATAGCTTTTCGACCGAGCTTTAAATTTGTAACCTCCTCTAGTGGCCTGTTTTTTTGTTGACATAAACGTATTAGTGTCGTTTTTGGCACACCTAAAGTTTTTGATGCTTTTAGGTAACCCATTCTTTATTCTTTTATGGCTATAGATTATCTTGTATAGCCATAGTCATCGAGTCTTTGGCCCGTTGCTGTCTGGTAGGTAACTTCTTTGGTTTAAACGCCATTCTCTAGAAAAAAGAAGAACAGTTTATAACATGGACCATGTGCTTATAATATGGACCACTGGTCCATATATAAAACTATCTTACTAGTCCATATTACAAAAGGGTAACTTTTTGAGGTTATTATATTGTAAAAAATCTTTTAAACTAGTTGCTTATTACAAGCTAAAACAGAAATTCATCCTAATACTATGATGGTTGAAGTATATGTATCATTATAAATAAATAACTAGCAATAACATTATAATATTCTTAGATAACTTACCAAAAATCTTCATCAAATTTATAAACAATCAAAAAATGGCTGCAACTGACACTGACGCAACGATACGTTTTTTATTTTTATTTTTATACAAGTGATATACATCCACGGGCTTTTGAACCCATGTCCTTTTTTATTCTAAAAACATGTAATTTTCTTTTTTTTATTTCAAGGTAGGCGTTACTCAGTAACATCACTGTTCAAGTTAGACTAACTTAATGACTCCAAAAGAGACGTGAGTCCACCTTTCTTCCCGGTTCGACGGTTCTTATTCTAATGTATGGTACAATTTATCTGTTTTTTTTTTTAATTACTATTATTTTTTTTTCTTTTTTTTTCCTTATAATAATATACTTATATCTAGCTTAATCTTACATTATTTACATGCGTAAACGTTTTCTTAAAAATATATATTTTAATATTAACTATATCACTACCTACTTCTCCTAAACAAAGCAACCTATTCGAATTTTATTTTGACATCTCGAGAATACTCTCGACGACGGCGGTGTCTCTATTATGAATCGCCATCTTGAGACTATGCTCGAGGATGTCATTTTCTGTAGCCTCCGTCGCCCTCCTGACGAAACGACAGATCGCGTCATCTCTGGCGTCGGTGTAGTCGCAACGATACGTTCGCTATGTTGTCGGGGGACTGAGAGGCGGGGCGAGGCCACCTAATGTGACTAACTTTACTCTGTTAGCAGCGACATGTAGTAAAAGAAGACGGTAGTCCATATTATACGACTTGTCCATATTTAGGGAATTTACTCTAATCCTTGTTAGATATGTGATTAGGATTTCTTTATATTATCTGTGGCAATAGTTAGTCGTCTGTGCTAAAGTTCCTTATTGTGTCAAATCAGTCTTAAAATAAACGTTATACCGTGTACTCGTTGTTTGATTTATCTGTGGCGACGAGGGTAAAAATAAAAAATTTATAAAATGTCTATCGCTCGGCTTAGTGAGTTTGATGTGGACGCTGTAAATTGGGAACTTTATTGTGAACGTTGAGAAATGTATTTTAAGGCGAACACTATTAAGGACGAATTAAAATTGCCTATACTTAATCTCGTCAGTGGGTGATGTCGCGTATGAATTGTTAGTGAATCTTGCGGTACCCAGGAAACCAGCAGAGTTGACGTTTCGAGAAGCCGTTACTTTGTTAAAAGATCATTTAAACCCGAAACCGTCAATTCTTGCAGAACGGTATATTTTTCGGCTGAGAAAGCAAAAAATGAACGAAAAAATTCAGTGTTATGTGGCACAATTAAAAAAACTTTCTCCGTTTTGTGACTTTGGCGCCACATTAAATGACAATCTTAGAGATCAATTCGTGTGCGGGCTAAGAGGTGACGCTATACAGCAACAATTATTTGCGAGTGGAGATATTACATTTGAAAAAGCAGTGAAAACAGCATGCGTATTGGAGCCACGAGACGCGGCCGCGGTCGAGGCACCGGACACGGGCGCGGGTACGAGCGCGGTCCCGTCGTCGGCGGCTACGTGCGTATCTGAAGCAGCGAGTACTTCACGACGTAGTTCGACAGGCCTGGATAGTGGTTTGCATAGGATGCAAATCAGTGGCTGTTGGGTATGCGAAGATTATCGGCATAGGCGGTTAGACTGTAAGTTTAAGAATGCCAAGTGTAGTCGGTGCGGGCAGATAGGTCATTTGAGACGGATGTGTGGAGGAAATTCAATGATGGCATCTTTTTCTACGAAGAAGTTAGGTAGCGGGAAAGGAGCAACACGTAATCGCGGGAAAGGCAACTCGGTGCTCGCGCAGGCGGACGAGCGCGGCCGGGAGCGCGCCGTCGCGTACGCCTCGCGGGCGCTCACGCCGGCCGAGCGGAATTATAGCCAAATACATCGGGAAGCGTTAGCTATCGTTTTCGCGGTTAAAAAGTTTCACCAATATCTGTACGGTAGACATTTCATTTTGCGAACCGATCACAAGCCTTTAACTAGCATATTCGGGGCAGACTCGGGAATACCTAGTATGACGGCGAGTCGATTACAGCGTTGGGCGTTATTGATTTATCAATCCTCTTTAGTTTTTTTATAATTTAAACATAAGGTTTAACTAAAACAACTGTTGTGTTATTACTTACTCTTATTGCTTTGTGCTACTTTTACTGTAATAAAATATTTAAGAGTACTGAAAAGTATATGAATAATTCGAATCTGTATTACTATTCTAAAAAATATTTTTATAGTTTTTTCTTCTGTGCATAATTATTTTTAATGATTTTCATTCGAATCAATTTTTAAATATAAAAATCATTTTTTTTCAAAAATCGATTTTGTAGAAATCGATTCATCTTGAAACAAAATAAAAATCGATAAGAAAGTGACAAAGATTTGGAGTTGTCTGAAGATGACCAGATAAACAACGCAAAATACAGAACTGAATCACTAGAATCAGAAGAAAATATTCCTCTAAAAGACATATCCCTGCAATTACTAAAGAAAAATACATATGTTATAATAAAATACGAAGGAGAATACTTTCCCGGGTTGATTAAAAATATGGATAAGCCAGAGGCGGATCTTGAATTTGTGGGGCCCTGGGCTAATACTGCTTAGGGGCCCTACCTAATTACTCAACTAATTGCCATTTTGACAAGAAACTGTTTTCTGTAGTGATGTAGGTATATGTAATGTAATATATGTTAAGTACAGGAAGAAAATAGGAAAACAAAATATTTTTTTTTTATATAAAAACATTATTTATTGCAAAATAAATTGACGGGTTATAAACGGTTATATTAAATAAATTATAAAGCAACCTTTCTGCATTTTTGTGCTGCAAATTCTTTTATTTGGTCATCGCACTGTAGGTCCTTTGTTAAATCGCAATTTATCGAAAGAACTGATAAATGATTTAGTCGATAGTTCGACATTGTTGTCCTGTATTTGTTTTCTATATACGACATCCTGGAGAAAGAACGCTCCGCTTCACAGCTAGTGATCGGCATCGTTAAAAAAATCTTTAAGATAGTATAGCAGTTTGGGAAAACATCAACAAGTTTCTTTTCATAAATTAGCCAAAAAATTTCACTGCAAGAGGTGTAAGACTCTGTCTTAGATTGCAGTAAGTAAGATTTCAACTGAATGCACTCATTCACTAAATGTTCGTCTACGTCATTTGGATAATAATCAATAATATTACGTACACTTTCCAGATCTATGTGTTCTTGATTTTTGTCTTGCAAATCCATTAAAAATTTAAATTTTTTGCTATAGGTCTCATAGGCTTGGCTTCTATTATTTAAATCCATAATCATCTTATCCAACGCAACGTTAAGCGTGTCTCTTTTAAATTTTTCTGCGCAGTTCACTGAGACTTTATCTGTAGATTTATCTGAAAATTTCAAAGTAATGCGTCTCTTATTTATGTCACTGTAGTCTGTTCCCAAACTAGTACTTAATTTTTTAGCTTTCTCTTCGTATTCCTTTAGCTTCTGATCTGATTGTTGCCATATGTTTTTCACGAACTCTTTTAATGACACAATTAACTTATTGCCTTCACCAATGTCTAAACCAGGGCTCTGTACTTTTTTATTAACTACATTAAATCTCTCCAAAATTTCTTCCCAAAAAACAATCAAAATTGCAGTTTCTAGTTTCGCCAGTTTATTAAATAAATTTCGTGCCTCTTTTCGGAAATCAACTTTTTCATCGTCATTTTCGCCGAAACTATTGAGAATTTTCATAATGCCATCATAATTACTTTTCAAAGCTCTGACAGCATCAAAGTGACAAGACCATCTGGTCTGGCTTAAACTTTTTAACGTAAATTTTAGTTTTGTTTCACGATTTAACAGTTCCCACCTATGGGTCGAAGCAGAGAAGAAAACGTATATTTGTTGCACTATTCCAAAAAAATTTACAATTTCGGTTGCAACCTTCACGGATTCTTGACCAACTAGGTTAAGGGAATGCGCAGCACATGGCACGTAATCCGCGGATTTTTTTTTTCTTTTAGTAGTGCTTGTACACCATTGTAGACTCCGGCCATATTAGCAGCGTTGTCATATGACTGTCCCCTGCAATTATCCAGTAGTAGTCCATTTGTTTCCAAAAAGGCTTGTAGAATATTAAATAAATATAAGCCAGTATGACTACTAATTTTAATGAAAGATACACATCTTTCATACACTTTTCCCCGAAAACAGTATCGTAATACAATAGCAAGTTGGTCATCGTGAGACAGATCTGGGGTTGAATCCATCATAATTGAATAATACTTTGTGTCGTCGTTATTTATTTCAGTTATAATTTGTTTAATTATCTGTTTACCCATAATCTCAATTATTTCCTCATATACTGTTTTTGATAAATATGATATTACAGGGTTTGGTCGCAGCTCTCGTTGTTCAATATGTTCACGTATGAATGGGTCGAATTCTGCCAATAGCTCTAGAGCACCCATAAAATTACCATTATGTGGAGAACCAAATACTTCCTCGGAACCTCTAAGTGCTAAGCCTCTTATACTCAGAAATTTTAGCACTGCAATAACCCGTTTTAGGACATTGTGATAATATTCTGTTTCTTTATTTAATTGCTCCTGAAGCTGCTTGTCTAAAACAGACTTATTTTCTTTTCGTGTCAACCACACTAACATTGAATTCTTATGTTCATTAGAATTTTCGTGATTTTCTAAACAAAATCCTATGTGTTTCCAATCAGAAAATCCGGTTGTGTATTGAGAAGGAGTTTTAGAAAAAAGTTTGCAAGTCAAACAAAAAACAGTACCAACCCTTTTTGAATAACATAACCAAGATCTTTCCAGTAATTGGCCATTTTTTATTTTTCTAGTGAAATACCTATTTGAAAAAGATCTGTTTTGTTCTTTATATTTCTTCATTGAAGCTGTATATTTATTCTTCACACTATTAAGGACGAATTAAAATTGCCTATACTTAATCTCGTCAGTGGGTGATGTCGCGTATGAATTGTTAGTGAATCTTGCGGTACCCAGGAAACCAGCAGAGTTGACGTTTCGAGAAGCCGTTACTTTGTTAAAAGATCATTTAAACCCGAAACCGTCAATTCTTGCAGAACGGTATATTTTTCGGCTGAGAAAGCAAAAAATGAACGAAAAAATTCAGTGTTATGTGGCACAATTAAAAAAACTTTCTCCGTTTTGTGACTTTGGCGCCACATTAAATGACAATCTTAGAGATCAATTCGTGTGCGGGCTAAGAGGTGACGCTATACAGCAACAATTATTTGCGAGTGGAGATATTACATTTGAAAAAGCAGTGAAAACAGCATGCGTATTGGAGCCACGAGACGCGGCCGCGGTCGAGGCACCGGACACGGGCGCGGGTACGAGCGCGGTCCCGTCGTCGGCGGCTACGTGCGTATCTGAAGCAGCGAGTACTTCACGACGTAGTTCGACAGGCCTGGATAGTGGTTTGCATAGGATGCAAATCAGTGGCTGTTGGGTATGCGAAGATTATCGGCATAGGCGGTTAGACTGTAAGTTTAAGAATGCCAAGTGTAGTCGGTGCGGGCAGATAGGTCATTTGAGACGGATGTGTGGAGGAAATTCAATGATGGCATCTTTTTCTACGAAGAAGTTAGGTAGCGGGAAAGGAGCAACACGTAATCGCGGGAAAGGCAACTCGGTGCTCGCGCAGGCGGACGAGCGCGGCCGGGAGCGCGCCGTCGCGTACGCCTCGCGGGCGCTCACGCCGGCCGAGCGGAATTATAGCCAAATACATCGGGAAGCGTTAGCTATCGTTTTCGCGGTTAAAAAGTTTCACCAATATCTGTACGGTAGACATTTCATTTTGCGAACCGATCACAAGCCTTTAACTAGCATATTCGGGGCAGACTCGGGAATACCTAGTATGACGGCGAGTCGATTACAGCGTTGGGCGTTATTGATTTATCAATCCTCTTTAGTTTTTTTATAATTTAAACATAAGGTTTAACTAAAACAACTGTTGTGTTATTACTTACTCTTATTGCTTTGTGCTACTTTTACTGTAATAAAATATTTAAGAGTACTGAAAAGTATATGAATAATTCGAATCTGTATTACTATTCTAAAAAATATTTTTATAGTTTTTTCTTCTGTGCATAATTATTTTTAATGATTTTCATTCGAATCAATTTTTAAATATAAAAATCATTTTTTTTCAAAAATCGATTTTGTAGAAATCGATTCATCTTGAAACAAAATAAAAATCGATAAGAAAGTGACAAAGATTTGGAGTTGTCTGAAGATGACCAGATAAACAACGCAAAATACAGAACTGAATCACTAGAATCAGAAGAAAATATTCCTCTAAAAGACATATCCCTGCAATTACTAAAGAAAAATACATATGTTATAATAAAATACGAAGGAGAATACTTTCCCGGGTTGATTAAAAATATGGATAAGCCAGAGGCGGATCTTGAATTTGTGGGGCCCTGGGCTAATACTGCTTAGGGGCCCTACCTAATTACTCAACTAATTGCCATTTTGACAAGAAACTGTTTTCTGTAGTGATGTAGGTATATGTAATGTAATATATGTTAAGTACAGGAAGAAAATAGGAAAACAAAATATTTTTTTTTTATATAAAAACATTATTTATTGCAAAATAAATTGACGGGTTATAAACGGTTATATTAAATAAATTATAAAGCAACCTTTCTGCATTTTTGTGCTGCAAATTCTTTTATTTGGTCATCGCACTGTAGGTCCTTTGTTAAATCGCAATTTATCGAAAGAACTGATAAATGATTTAGTCGATAGTTCGACATTGTTGTCCTGTATTTGTTTTCTATATACGACATCCTGGAGAAAGAACGCACCGCTTCACAGCTAGTGATCGGCATCGTTAAAAAAATCTTTAAGATAGTATAGCAGTTTGGGAAAACATCAACAAGTTTCTTTTCATAAATTAGCCAAAAAATTTCACTGCAAGAGGTGTAAGACTCTGTCTTAGATTGCAGTAAGTAAGATTTCAACTGAATGCACTCATTCACTAAATGTTCGTCTACGTCATTTGGATAATAATCAATAATATTACGTACACTTTCCAGATCTATGTGTTCTTGATTTTTGTCTTGCAAATCCATTAAAAATTTAAATTTTTTGCTATAGGTCTCATAGGCTTGGCTTCTATTATTTAAATCCATAATCATCTTATCCAACGCAACGTTAAGCGTGTCTCTTTTAAATTTTTCTGCGCAGTTCACTGAGACTTTATCTGTAGATTTATCTGAAAATTTCAAAGTAATGCGTCTCTTATTTATGTCACTGTAGTCTGTTCCCAAACTAGTACTTAATTTTTTAGCTTTCTCTTCGTATTCCTTTAGCTTCTGATCTGATTGTTGCCATATGTTTTTCACGAACTCTTTTAATGACACAATTAACTTATTGCCTTCACCAATGTCTAAACCAGGGCTCTGTACTTTTTTATTAACTACATTAAATCTCTCCAAAATTTCTTCCCAAAAAACAATCAAAATTGCAGTTTCTAGTTTCGCCAGTTTATTAAATAAATTTCGTGCCTCTTTTCGGAAATCAACTTTTTCATCGTCATTTTCGCCGAAACTATTGAGAATTTTCATAATGCCATCATAATTACTTTTCAAAGCTCTGACAGCATCAAAGTGACAAGACCATCTGGTCTGGCTTAAACTTTTTAACGTAAATTTTAGTTTTGTTTCACGATTTAACAGTTCCCACCTATGGGTCGAAGCAGAGAAGAAAACGTATATTTGTTGCACTATTCCAAAAAAATTTACAATTTCGGTTGCAACCTTCACGGATTCTTGACCAACTAGGTTAAGGGAATGCGCAGCACATGGCACGTAATCCGCGGATTTTTTTTTTTCTTTTAGTAGTGCTTGTACACCATTGTAGACTCCGGCCATATTAGCAGCGTTGTCATATGACTGTCCCCTGCAATTATCCAGTAGTAGTCCATTTGTTTCCAAAAAGGCTTGTAGAATATTAAATAAATATAAGCCAGTATGACTACTAATTTTAATGAAAGATACACATCTTTCATACACTTTTCCCCGAAAACAGTATCGTAATACAATAGCAAGTTGGTCATCGTGAGACAGATCTGGGGTTGAATCCATCATAATTGAATAATACTTTGTGTCGTCGTTATTTATTTCAGTTATAATTTGTTTAATTATCTGTTTACCCATAATCTCAATTATTTCCTCATATACTGTTTTTGATAAATATGATATTACAGGGTTTGGTCGCAGCTTTCGTTGTTCAATATGTTCACGTATGAATGGGTCGAATTCTGCCAATAGCTCTAGAGCACCCATAAAATTACCATTATGTGGAGAACCAAATACTTCCTCGGAACCTCTAAGTGCTAAGCCTCTTATACTCAGAAATTTTAGCACTGCAATAACCCGTTTTAGGACATTGTGATAATATTCTGTTTCTTTATTTAATTGCTCCTGAAGCTGCTTGTCTAAAACAGACTTATTTTCTTTTCGTGTCAACCACACTAACATTGAATTCTTATGTTCATTAGAATTTTCGTGATTTTCTAAACAAAATCCTATGTGTTTCCAATCAGAAAATCCGGTTGTGTATTGAGAAGGAGTTTTAGAAAAAAGTTTGCAAGTCAAACAAAAAACAGTACCAACCCTTTTTGAATAACATAACCAAGATCTTTCCAGTAATTGGCCATTTTTTATTTTTCTAGTGAAATACCTATTTGAAAAAGATCTGTTTTGTTCTTTATATTTCTTCATTGAAGCTGTATATTTATTCTTCGGATCTTTATTTTGAAAGTCAGTCATTTCATGTGAGAGGACGAAATTAATAAAATCATTATTCAGCAAATCTGGCCACAAGCCCACGTCAACATATTTCTCAAACTCAAACTTAATATTTTCTAAATTTCTTTCCACCTCGGTATCGGTATTACCTCCCTTTTGCTGAACACCAATTTCATTTTCAGAGGAACCAGAGGGTTGCTGGAAGTCAAGATATTGCACATTTTCATCGTTGGTATTTTTTTTCTGGTTTTCAAAATCTTGCATATTTTCATCACTTGTATTTTTTTCCTCGTTTTGCGATTTTTTGCTGCCATCGGTTAGATTCTCTTCGCATAAAATACCTTCCTTTACGTTTTTGAATGGATTTATAGCTATTTCATTCGCGTTTATATGTTCCGATTTAAAAAAAGTTTCAATTTTTGCGCATTTATTTCTTTCTTGTTCTCGACTAAACTGTAATTTTCTTTTTTCAGCTCCACTTTTATATTTTCTAGCAGACATATTGTAAAATAAGATATTTTTCTGAAAATAAACAAAGAACTGGATAGAACTTTTAATTTTAATACCTACTTTGTAATGAGTGTAGCAATTCACAAATTATAATTAAATATCGAACGAGTTTGATTCATTTAGTTTTGAAAACTGAAATAAAAAGTCATGTTTTATAATTCTTTTTACTTACCTACTGCCTATTAAAAGCAGGAAGTCTAGTTATGCTGAAGACTTTCAAATTTAGTAAATTAAAAGAAAGGTCCGGTTCTTATAACTTTTAAGTTATCTATTACTTAGTAAACTAAACACATGCACTAAACACATTTCTAACAATAACAAAGTCAATTCGTCAATATAGTCGACTATAGCAGAAGTGCGGAAAAATAACAAAATTGCGTCGGGCGATAAGCGGAGGGAAGTCCCCAGTAATAGACACTACTATACACGGAATACACCGACTGAAAACAAGCGACAAGGAATTCCCCGTTCCGTTTGATAGATGCGCACTCGGGTTGATTGATCGCAGTGTTGCCAACCTCATGATCGGATTTTTTAAAATTCTAGATAATTTTTATTATTGACAATATCGTCTATTGGTTTCAGTTCGGTTGGGGGCCCTCTGTATTCGCGGGGCCCTGGGCTGCAGCCCAAAAAGCTTTAAGTAGATCCGCCCCTGTGGATAATAACACTTACGAAATAAGTACAATGGTTCTATCAAAATTAAATACATTTCGGTGGCCCGACACTCCAGATCAAATTTGGTATAATATATGCTATATAATATATGGGGTTACTTACTTACTTACTTTGACGCTCACATAGATAACATTATTAGTAAAGCCTTTCAAATGTACAACTTTGTCATGCGGTCCTCTACTGAATTTAGACAACCATCCACACTCGTGTATCTTTTTAAGTCCTTAATAAGGCCACAACTTGAATATGCCGTTGCTATCTGGAATCCATTATACATTAAATATGAGAAAAGTTTAGAGAAGGTACAGAAAAAATTCTTACGTCACATAAATTACAAATATTGTCGTAAACGTATACCTTATGAGTCGCTTTTAAGGAACTACAAACTGCTCGACTTGAAATCTAGACGACTGCAACTAGAAGCTATGTTGCTTTACGATCTTTGTAATAATAAGTATGATTGCATGGACATTGTAAGCAAAATTAGATACTCTGTGCCTTCTCGCGCTCATTTGCGACCATCCCGCCGTTATCAATTTTTTGCAGTGACGCGATCTCGTACGAATGCAGGTATCCGCTCCCCGTTAAATCGAATGTTTGATACATATAATAGTAAATTTTATACATTAGACATTTTTGCCAATTGTAATGACGCATATACGAGCCAGATTATTAATATTTTGAATGGACAACCTTAACGCACAAGTCACTTACACGCATAATATACCTATATTGAAGAAAATATGTATGTATATAAAAGAATATTTAAAACTACTATATTAGTGTATTTGTATATGTTTAGGTATGTGGGTGTATATATATATTATGTATATGTATATATATTTTATAGTCTATATCTATATGTGAGTACATATGTATTATATATTATATTTTGATTAAGACTTATCAAATTCAATTATAGAAACAATGAATTGTAAGACAGGTTCACCATTTGCAATTTGATTATGTTCAATGTGACCATCAGTGTTGAGTTTGCAATAACTTAAATTGTAATACTTACATTTAATGTAGTTAATGTCTATTGTAAACTTGTTTGTGGTTCCAATAAAAAAAAAAAAAAAAAAAAAATAATGGAAAAAATTCAAGAGCCTAAAACTGTCAACAATAGGGGCTTTTTTAAAGTACCTGAAATGGAAAAATATTTACCATTTATATGTTAAGTTTACAATTGCAATACTTTGTTTATAATTACAGGTATACTTATAGAGATTGTTACTTTTTGAGAGTTTCTAATATAACTATCTATTATTATATTATTTGTTACATATTTTTAGACAGATATTTATTAATAGTGGTGTCTCTGTTAAAACTCAGGGAAGACATAGATCTCTGTTGAATAAGAATATTTTGATTTTGGAACTTCTATTTAACCTCTAAAAACCTTTATTTAAACTTATTTGTGTAAGTAGGACATTGTTAGATTGTTAACAATGGAAAATAACGTGATTTTGTAGACTGATTTTTCAATAATAGTAGTGTAAGACATTTAATGTAAGTTTGAGTTTTACTATATATAAAGGAAGTACCCGGTTGACCGAGCTAAGCTCGGTATTTTTAGTAAATCGTGTTTTTTGGAAATCATAAAGTATAAATACGAATTACATATTGATAAAATATGAATAATATTTTTCGATTTTACCGACATAATAATAAAAAATAAGAACAGTCTATTTAAATAAAAAATAACGAGTGCAATTAGAAAAAGAAAAAGAAAAAATAATTGATCACGGACATGTGGATTTGAACCATGATCTTCTCGGTTGATCCCGAGCGGCCGATTTCCCACCGAGCTATTTCAACTACATTGACTTATGCGAAATTTACCTTCGTATTCTAACGATATTTTTTTCAATTCCTAAAAACAGGGATAAAACGACATTTCCTGAAAATGAATCCTAGCTAGATAGATTTATCTCCCCCGAAACCCCCTAAATACTAAATTTTATGAAAATCGTTGGAGCCGTTTCCGAGATTCAGATTCTATATATATATATATATATATACAAGAATTGCTCGTTTAATAGTATTAAAGGAATATATTCCTTTGAGTTTGTTGTATATTTGTGTAGTACCTTTTTTGTATAGCTGTAGTAATATGTATTGTTTTATAAAAAGATTTTTGACACTCCATAATAGTCACATATAAAAGAAATATTTAATTTTAATTTTATGTATACGAATTGGTAAATAACTTTAAATGTCGTTTCTTTGTTTTTTCAGAGCAACACACTGTATAATTTTCCGATTCCAATTTTAAAGAATAAACTAATGTCTTATAAAACGACATTTTTAGTAAAAATATAATAATAAAAACATGGAAAAATTGCGATTCACGTTCTCATTATTAGCAGCATCAGATTAAAAAAAACCAATGTGATCTGCATAACATCAATAGAGACACCTGATTTATTTATTTATTTATTTATAAGATCACCAACATACTGTACACTGTTGCTACATAAAATATTATAATCAACAAAGATAACTAAGTGTCAGCACAATTACAGGTGACGACAACATGCAAATGAATAATAGTAAAATTAAGACCGCGTAAGTTACAGTGGCAAAAATATTCTATTTACATAATGAAAGCAATGTTAAAAAAGAACAATATAGAATAGAACCAGTAGTCAGAATAGTTTTGGGAATAGAATAATAATTCATGATTACTCAAATGATATAAGAATTTTACATAAAGTTATTCAATTTAAAAATGTCACTAAAATTAAAAACTATGAGTTAGAACAAGTAATAAATAAGATTAAAATGGACATTTATTTGATATTCCGGATGATCTAAAACCTGCAAGTAAACACACTGGCATAACAACTTTAGATGTTTTTACTAAAATTAAAAATTCATTGAAACAAAGACATCAAACACGAAAAGTATGGATTCCATTAACTAAAGAATTAAAAAAAAATTACTTGGATGAATGCGAAAATGTACAATTTGGTGACCAATATCTAGATGAAATTAATAATGAAATAAAGTTATCGAGTAATAACTGTATAATAACTATAGCAAGAAAATAGAAGATAAAGATTTTGGAAAAATAGCTGAAAGATTTTTAACTAGAGAAATTTTCAGGAAAGACATCAAATGTCAATCAATGGATTAATGAATTCGAAAAAGAGTGTACACGTTTTGAGATACTAAGAGATGCAAAATAAATGAAAAACCAAATACTAAAGCATGGACGTGTGGATAGATATAATAACACTGAACACACTGTCACAGGATTCGCTCCGAAATATCTATTAGACGGTACAGATCTTTTATTCATACCAAATGAAATAAAAAAAGTGCAGATGACTGGATGAAAGATAAAAAAATAGCATTTGAACGATCTGTTAAGTCACATATATATAATAAGATGATATTTGATAAATATAGAACACATCACAAGTTTAATGAAGGTGAAATGGTATATGTCGAAAATGGGCACAAATTAAATAAAAAAAATTAGATGAATTAAGGATTGGTCCTTTTAAAATAAATAAAAAATATCAGATTCAATATATGACGTTAATACAGGTCATAAAAATTGGAGTCAAATTTATTTCACATTACTAAACTTATTCTTGTACCTCCTGAAGAAGACAGTGGCGAAATGTCAGAGGAAATTTTCTAACCTAGGGGGGGGATATAAAGGAATATATTCCTTTGAGTTTGTTGTATATTTGTGTAGTAACTTTTTTGTATAGCAGTAGTAATACGTATTGTTTTATAAAAAGATTTTTGACACTCCATAATAGTCACATATAAAAGAAATATTTAATTTTAATTTTATGTATAAGAATTGGTAAATAACTTTAAATGTTGTTTCTTTGTTTTTTCAGAGCAACACATTGTATAATTTTCCGATTCCAATTTTAAGTAATCAACTAATGTCTTATACACGGTGATTTTATAACCGTTTTGGAAACGAAACATTTTACTTTGGAATCATCTATAGTACCTATAAAAATGGATAAATCAATTGCAATGTTGACTAAAAAAAAGTTTCAGTTTTAATATTCAATTTTATTCGATCGACTTGGAAAGTAGTAAGGCACTGGTCATTCATTCATTATTTTATATGAATGATGAAACACGGCCGTGTACGTTTCGGTTGATAAAAGTATACCTATAGGCGCGAGCTAGCGAGTACTTACGTAGATAGACTCATTTGTCCTTCATACTTTACACGGGCTTAGGACCGTCAGAAATACCTATTTTATTTAAACTTCTTTTCGATTATTAACCACGATAGTTCTTTTCACAACAAATCAATTTATAAACGGACTGTAGGTATAAATTTCAGGCGTATTTAAAAAATCGGAGCTATCTACAGAATAATTAACTTCATACCTATTAACAGTTTATTTAGACTACTTACACTTCTCAGTATCGAAGCAACTGCTCAAAATGGAGTCCGCTGCGTTCAATACACAAACGTAAACGTTTAATACAATTATCTTTTAATTTTCTTAATGTGTCTTTACCACTTTTCACTTTATCAAAAGCGTCCACTATCGCAATGCGTAAATCATCACGGCTTTCATATTCACGTGTATAAACAAGTCTTTTTATTTCCGACCCCAAGAAATAATCCAGGGGCGTTAAGGCTTCTAGGTGGCCAAGACGCAGGCCCTCCTCGACCTATCCACCGATCACTAAACTCATTGTCCAGATACGCACGCACTACACTCGCGTAATGAGCGGTACAGCAGTCGTGTTGGTAGTACATACCTTTCGAGTAAGCTAAAGCTTTGGTCTGGTGATCATGACGCACAACGCTGCGGTATGCGCCGCAACGCAGCGTCACGACGCAGCATTTAGCGTCGCTGTGGAGAGGTAGTCAGTTGATTTTGCCGCAGCTACCAAGGTAGACGTGAACATGAACAATTTTTCTGTAATTTGTGCTTTGCTTGAAGAGGAGGAAGAAGAAGAATTTTTACTGCTTCTGAATAGACAAGAAAATCTCCGAGGAACATGTTTTTACAACGGAGGAGTGAAGGTTGTTACGAAACCTTAATAAAAAGGCATTTAATTGATTTAAAATTTTGATTTTTAACTAATTCTATTAAATTGTCTTCGAAAAATTCCATATTGACTCAGTGACGCACACCGCACACCGCAGCGTTGAACCGAGAATGACGCCGCGCTGTGCGACAGTACACCTCCCCACTTCACCGCGCTTGCCCCTCGCCGCTGACGCATACTGCGACGGAACAAGAGAACATTCTCGACGTTTTTCATATGATTGAGTGTCCGGCAACGCATACCGCATACCACAGCGTTGTGCGTCATGATCACCAGACCAAAGCTTAACGGCACATCGTCTACTAACTCAGATATTACTGTCCTTAACATCTCGAAATAAGAGTTGCTGGTTAGATGACCTTCAATAAAAATAGACCCTATTAATTGGTCGTTAATAATACCGGCCCAAACGTTCACACTGAAACAAACCTGATGATGGTTTTCTCGTATCAAGTGGGAGTTAATTAGAGCCCAGTAATGCTCATTGTGCACATTGTATGGTCCCACTCAAGTAAACAGTGACTCGTCCGTCCAGAGTATGTTGTCGTTTTTATTATTTAACAACCACTGGCAAAAGGCGATTCTTGCCGGTGCGTTGTTTATTACGTGATCCTTACGAAAATGATACGGGAGTAGTCCTTGTGTACGTAATATCTTCCATACGAAGTTTTGGCTAACATCGAATTCTCATGCTGCCATCCTTGTGTTTCGCCGGGGATCGCGCTCGAAGTACTCAAGATCATCGTCTTCAAACTCCGGCAAATAATAATTTAAACGTCCTTGACCTTGTTTACGCATGTACTGCTATGGTATTACTGACCGACTGAAAGCCAGGGACGCGGGACGCCGACGATTACAGGTGAGCAATGCCGTCATTGGTCGACTCCGGCGCAACTCGGTACCTTTGTTTTATTGGCTAATACGATTTTGTGACTCGATATTAAAACGTATAGTATTTCTATTTTTAAAATGTACCTACCGTGTAGCGCTACTACTGGTTCTCACTTTTTGTCTGTAAACAATATGAATATCGACTTTGATGAAAAAAAAATATATTATTAAATTAATGTTATATATAGCTTCTGTTATCGATAAATAATTCAAAATTTTATATATTTATATATATATATATATATATATATATATATATATATATATATATATATATATATATATATACAGGGTGTCCCAGGAAAGACTGTCAAGCGGAAGTCCAGAGCTAGAACATCTTTGTACACCTATGCTGACGCTAGACCATTTCCTTTGCCCTAAGGTTGCCTGGAAGAGATCGCTTTTTAGCGATAAGGCCGCCCTTTGTACCTAATGAATATATTGTCAATATTTTCTTTCTTTCTTTGATATGTATTATTTCTGTTTTTGGTGTACAATAAAGTGTATTATTATTATTATTATTATTATTATCTCTTGGGGATTCCAAATCACCCCTATGTATATGATCCGATTTTTTATAGTTTAGGAGATATGATTTTTTTTCTAATTTTTCAATGTTTTTCGACCTTAGCGCTATTTTTGATCATAACTTCGTAAATAATTGAGATAAATGCCTGATTTTTTTTTAATAATTTAGCTAAACCTTGGGTCCTAACTAATACATACACAAATAAACCCTAAAAGTAAAATCATGCGCTTAAACATAATAGAAGTACTTAAAAAAAGAAAAGTGCAAAAAAAAACATAACTTCGAAGATTAAAAAAAAAAATAATAGCAACAAAATAATTTATTTAAAAGAATCTTAAAAACTTCCTTAGTTTATCTAGTTTCTACCATAAAAAATTCAGTAAGCTAACTTTATGGCATCATCCCCAAATTTTGGTTTAAATACGACAAGTCTGATATTTGAAAACTTAAGTTTAAAAAATTGTAATAAATTTGGTCGTGTTTACTGGGAGTATGGCTTTGAAAACAGATAAAAAACAATAGTTAAACGGTATGATAGCCGCGCCACTTGTTTGGAAAGTGACAAATAGAGTCAATGAACTAATGTTAGAGTGAGATAGGGGCAATCCGTGACTAGTGGTGATGATAGGAACTGAATACGTCACACTGCTCTGCTAGTCGTCTGCTTACCCTTGTGCTTACAGTACGATAGCGATTCCTCTTCTCTGGTAGTTACACATTAAATCTATAATAATTGGCTTTCACACCGGACTTTGATTGCATTTCGATTTGGACTCGTATTATTGGGACTCTCGTCGAATTGGCTTTCCCTAAGGACTTTGAGTGCAAACTTATCTATTGGTTGCAAGTGAAAACTGGTGTTTACTTCATCATGACAAGACGTTGTAATGCCCATTTTACAAGTGAGAACTATGAACAAGTGCACTACTTTTACGGGTACGCAAGAGGGAATGCTGCGGAAGCTGCGAGGTTGTTTCAGGAACAAGTAGAACGAAGAGGTGATCGTGCATCTGAAAGATGGCCTAATCATCGGAATATCTTGCAAGTTCGCGATGCCTATCGAGAAAGCAGAGTACTAGGAACAATCACAGGGCATCTGCCACTAATAAGAGAGTCAGAATTGGTAGAAGAAGTTATTGAAAAAATAGAAAGAGAGCCCAGTGTAAGCGTCAGAACCATTGAACTCCGCACTCCATAACAAAATCTGTAACACACCGCATACTTCAGAGTGAGGGCTATCACCCATATCACATTCAAAGAGTCCAACAATTGAAATCGGAAGATTACCCCAGACGGGTTAGATTTTGCCAAGAAATGTTGCGGCGTCAAGCAGTCAATGAAAACTTTTTTAAAACAATTTTATTGACTGAAGAATCACATTTTAAGCGAACTGGGATTTTCAACATCACAATTACCATTCCTGGGCTGTCGATAATCTTCATAATATGTACGATTTTATTTTTGTGTTACCCACACATTAGAAATTCTAAACATTTTTGAATATCATATCAAAAATTGACCGCTCCAGCGGGGTTCGAACCCGCGTCTCCGACTGACCGTGTCGGCGCTCTAGCCAATTAAGCTATAGAACGATGTACCCGCTAGAGCGAAATTTTTGATATGATGATTTTTATTTTCGGTTTAAGCGAACCGTGGCGCCGTCTATAGTGAGTTCTTTACAGAGACCCGTAACTATTAAAAAAGTTTCCTGTCAAAGACTTTCATATTACAATGAAAATCTTTGACAGGAGACGACACCATGCTATTTTTAATATGTACGATTTTATTTTTGTGTTACCCACACATTAGGAATTCTAAACATTTTTGAATATTTGTCACTTTTCGAACAACTGGCGCGGCTATCATACCGTTTAACTATTGCTTAGAATACAAAAGATTCAGATAGGAAGTGTTTTTTATCTGTTTTCAAAGCCATACTCCCAGTAAACACGACCAAATTTATTACAATTTTTTAAACTTAAGTTTTCAAATATCAGACTTGTCATATTTAAACCAAAAATTGGGGATGATGCCATAAAGTTAACTTACTGAATTTTTTATGGTAGAAACTAGATAAACTAAGGAAGTTTTTAAGATTCTTTTAAATAAATTATTTTGTTGCTATTATTTTTTTTTTAATCTTCGAAGTTATGTTTTTTTTTGCACTTTTCTTTTTTTAAGTACTTCTATTATGTTTAAGCGCATGATTTTACTTTTAGGGTTTATTTGTGTATGTATTAGTTAGGACCCAAGGTTTAACTAAATTATTAAAAAAAAATCAGGCATTTATCTCAATTATTTACGAAGTTATGATCAAAAATAGCGCTAAGGTCGAAAAACATTGAAAAATTAGAAAAAAAATCATATCTCCTAAACTATAAAAAATCGGATCATATACATGGGGGTGATTTGGAATCCCCAAGAGATGTTCTAGCTCTGGACTTCCGCTTGACAGTCTTTCCTGGGACACCCTGTATATATATAACCTACTTAATTGTTTTTGAATAATAAACAAAGATGATTTATTTTGCTTAAAGTTGGCTTAAGACGAAATGATGATTTTTCATAGCGGTTTTCGAGTATTGTCTTGATATATCAAACCGATATTAATAATAATGTTCGATATTTAAATAACATAGCATAGTTAATAACGAATTCTTTGTCCTTTACTTGATTATTCATACTTCCATAATTAACCGTTCATAATTGGGGGTTCTACATTGGATTATTATTGTCCATTGATGGTTGTTCATAATTAGATAATGTCCATAATTAGGGGTCCTACACTGGATTATTACAGGCCATTGATTTTATTGTACTGAGTACAGCGCGTTCGTGAGCTCACTCATAGTAATTAAATATTACAAAATTATTTACAATATTATTTTTATATATTTAATCTACAATAATCAGTAGCAGCAAGTCAGGTGTAACACACAATAACAAAACATATTACATTTTATTACAGTATTAAAACATTCCGTTCGCCATGGACGAAAGTTCATCATACTATTTCTAACGAAAAACTTTACACACTTTTATAAACTGTTAATTATTAACAAACAATATAAACTTATACAATGTGAAAGAACAAAAACATTAGAACTTATCTTTACATTGACAAAAATATTTTATTTAAGTAGCAATTGGTAATATGATGATCTTAGAAACAGATCTTTTATAATTTTATCTTTACACCGTAGACTTACTACACGAGTGAAATTGTCCAGACCAGGATGCTTCTCCAGTATGAAACCGTACAGCCAACGAGAAGGAGGAAGATCGTCTTTCTTTACAAGGACTACGACTCCGACCTTTGGGTTCATTTGTTGAGAATTTCCATTTATAACGATTTTGAAGTTGGGCTAAGTATTCGCGGGACCATCTGCGGCAGAAGTTTTGCACCATACGAATAGAAGTCTCCTCGACTTTTGCTTCGGGAACAAGCACAAGTGGGTCGCCAACTAAAAAATGACCCCGTGTTAGCGGCTTTGGATCCCCTGGACTACTGCTTATTTGTGAAATAGGCCTTGAATTGAGACAAGTTTCGATCTGTAATACTACAGTGCACATTTCTTCGAATGTTAAAGTACTATTTCCAACAACTCGTTTTAAGTGGTATTTGGTAGATTTAATTCCGGCCTCCCACAATCCTCCTCAAAAACAAGGGGAATGCGGAGGAATAAAGTGCCACTTAGTAAAATTATTTTCTAACCACTCGACTATTTCCGGTAGTATACTTGATTTTTCTTTTTTATGAAATATTTTAAGTTCTTTTGCACTACCAATAAATGTAGTACTTTTATCACTCCACAATTCAGATACATAGCCTCTTCTTGCAACAAATCGTTTAAAAGCTGCCAAGAATGCTTGAGATGTCATATCACTTACCATTTCCAAATGGATGGCCCTTGTCGCCATATAAATAAAAAGACATATGTATCCTTTAGTAGCGCGATAACCTTGTCCTTTAGTTGTCCTTATACTGATTGGACTTGCATAATCGACATCACTTCGTAGAAATGGTATAGATGATTTTACTCGAGCAATTGGTAACTGACCAATTAATGGATTAGTTGGTTGTGAAGTGTAACAAACACATGCTACACATCTCTGAATGTACATTCTAAGCGCACTTCTTGCATTAACAATCCAATATTTGCTTAACAAATAATTTAGTGTAATTTGAGGTCCTCCGTGCAACGTTAAAACATGAGCTTCCCCTATGATAAGATTTGTAAAATGTGATTTGTTAGGTACAAGAATCGGGTGCATCATATCTTGGTTCATGAGCTCTAGTTTAGTACAGTCATCAGGCTGGATGCCTCTGGACAAACAATCAGCAGGATTTTCTTCGGATGGCACGTAAGACCATTGTGTACTATCTAAAATTGTAAGTATATCTGCTACTCTATTTCCAACAAAAATCTTCCACTTGCTTGAATGACTACTTAACCATGCCAATACCACGAGTGAATCCGACCAAGCACATAGATTTTCCTTTGGATTTCTTGACGTATTTTCTACTTCGTCTAGAAGCTTAGCAAGCAACACTGCCCCGCATAGTTCAAGGCGTGAAATGGAAATTAGATTTATTGGTGCAACCCGGGATTTTGATGTAAAGAGATTAACGTGTATTTGGCCGTCACTGTCTTCAAAACGTGAATATACTACAGCAGCGTACGCTTCACTAGAGGCATCTGAGAATGTCTCCACCTGAGGGATTAGACTACAACCCAAATATGGTATGTAAACTTAACAAATCTTTATATGGGCCTAAACAAGCACCAAGATGTTGGAATACAAAATTTAGTTCAGTTTTAAACAAATTTGGATTTGAAAGATGTAAAGGAGATCAGTGTATTTACACTGGATTAACTAGAGGAATAACATGTTACTTGTGTCTTTATGTTTACGATGGTCTTTTACTTTGTAAAGATAAATCAGTTTTAACTGAAGTGATTAATGATCTTCAAACCAATTTTAATGTCAAAACATACTCTTTCCTGCTTTGTAGGAATACAAATTAAAAAATCTAATAATCATATTTTTATACACCAGACCCAATATATTGAACAATTATTAAAGAAGTTCAATATGACTGAAGCAAACTCTAACAGTGTACCGGCTAATCCACATGTCAAACTCATTGTTGCGGATTAACGCAACACCACGGGTGCGGTGCGCGGCGAGGGACGGAGAGACAGCCCCACCATCGGATCGGAGCGAAGACAGCGATGGCTCGACCTCCGAAACGTCAGCGACCCTTTGATTCTACGCCTAAGACGATCTTTTTAATTTTTGCTGCATTCATATTTATGTTCCCGAAATGGCTAATAAACCAGATATATATATATATATATATATATATATATATATATATATATATATATATATACAGTCCACTTAGTATTAATTTAACGTTCGCCAGGACACTAACACTCATCAAGACGACGAGCTACCTGAAAGAAAATATCCCTAAAGAGAAGCCGTAGAATCTCTCATACATGCAGCAACAGTAAGCCGTCCAGATATTTTGCTTGCAGTCAGTCAGGTGAGTAGATTCTTAAACTATCATAATGAATCTCACTGGGATGCTGTCAAAAGAATATTCAAGTATTTAAAAGACACCAAAAATTACAGATTCTGTTACATGTCAAAGCCTGACAGCACTGATGTAGTAGGATACAGTAATGCTGACTTCGCCAACGATGTTGAAACAAGACGTTCAACAACTGGTTATGTTTTTCTTAAGAATAGATCCTCCATTACCTGGTCCTCACAAAGGCAACAAACAGTGGTCTTGTCTACAACTGAGGCAGAGTTTATGGCTGCATGTGCTGCCATTAAAGAGGCCGTGTGGCTTAGACAACTATTACAGGAAATTAGTGAATATAAACAAGAGTCTGTGATTATAAACATTGACAATCAAAGTGCAATTAATGTTATTAAAAATAGTGAATTTCACAAGCGTTGCAAACATATAGACATTAAATATAACTTTATTAAAGAAAAATATTTTGAAAATGTTATCAGTTTTAACTATGTAAACACAAACAATCAATATGCTGATATATTTACCAAAGCATTATCTAAGGATAAATTCATATGTATGAGAAGTGGCATAGGCATGTGTAAACTTAAATATGAGTAAGTTTATTTTTCTTTTGTATAACAAAAATTCATACTGTATATTTTAAGGCTTTATACTTTATTCTAAAAATAAAAGAAGGCTTTAATTTAGGGAGAGTGTTGAAATATTAGTTTAAATTCGCGCCTTCTAGTCTAATTTCCTAGTTTGTTTGTCTGTCTCTGATTACTCTATACTTTGTTTTATCTATGTCCTTCTCTATTCTCTCTGTGACACTACAAGTGATAAGTTGTAATTTTGCCTTCGTTTAAAATAAAAGTTTATTCTAATAGTAAATCGACTTCCATTTATTAAAATTATTCAACACGCCGAATTCATAGTTTGCTCCAATAGTACGAAGTATCGTCACATAATTTTTAATAGTCTGACCATCAATTCTCAATATTTTAAAGGATTTATGCCGCTCAAACACATTCTTCTTTTCTGTACAGTAATTTTCAAAGGGGACTGGCTGTCCACTTTGTATGGGGGTTTCGGCCCCGAGTGGACAGTCACTGAGAATAATAATTATATATTAAGTTAGTAGTACTAACAAATAGGAATTAGAAAAATGATATAGTTTTGTATCCAGGTGTTTCAATTTTTGTTTTTTTGTGGATAATTACAAGAAGGTTTCTGAAATAAAAAATCATTGTTTTTGTTATTTTTGTTTTACTAATCGGATTCGTATGTTAACAGAATGTTATCTAAAAACTAGGCAGGTAGATTTATAAAATCTTGAAACCTTTTCCAGCCCAAAAACCAAATAATTGTTATGACATGGGCACAACAACCTACTGTCCGTCGACCAACCATGCAGTTATATATTTTTTTTATGGCTTCTCTGCCTGACCTTTATTGTTTACATATAAAATAAATACAAAATATATTTTCCTACTTATGAATTTGCCTACTGTGTATTTTACGTCGCAGTAGTGATGAATTCTCGGTTGACAGAAACCTTTCAGTAGATTGCTATATCACTATGAAAGCAATATGGAAGTCAAATGAATGTGTGAAGCAAAAGTCTGTAGTTTAGGGTTGCCATAATAAATAATATTTTCAAGAGACAAATAAATCGGATTAAATCGATAATCGAATTTAATATAATTAATTGCTTGCTTTTTATTTAGTCGATAACAATGTTTCTAAAATAGTTTATTTTTCACCAAAGTGTGAAAAATGTTTTTTTACTAAATACACTTTTATAGATAACTTTTTTTCTTATTAATTCGATTAAACAATACTTTTAATCGATTTTAACAAATAATTGATTTAAAAATATTTTAAAATCGATTGTTCGTTAATAATAATTGTTTGTTTAAGACTGGCAACGTGTTTTAATCAAATCATCAACCGAAAATAAACTAGAAATATATAATTAATGAATTAAAACACTTATTAAATAAACTTTTCATCAGTTTATATTGATACAACTGAAAATCACTAATAATCATGATTTAATATATGAAAATTTTTGGTGTATTTGTTTTTTTGTATGAATTTTGTTCACGCTGGGCCGTAAATGGACAGCCCCATTTAGCAATTATAGCGTCATATGTTGGTCTAATGGGTAGTCCAAGCGTATTAAAAATAGCCAAACCTTCATCACCAATCAAGTTGAGTAAAATTGATATTTTAACTTTATCTTCTTTTTTATCCTTTTCAGTTGCTACAAGATAGTATTCCAATTTCTGCTTCCAATTTTTCCAATTTTCTTCAATACTACCCGAAAGCGACAATTCAGAGAGTGGTTAAAACTCCATCATACAACGTAGCGTATTATTATTATACTTTTACTTTTACACTTTTTCACGTGTTTACTTTTTTGAAAATGACTACGTAATGACAACTGTCTTCAATTCTATTTTTAGGTTCTGACGTGGTTACTAAAAGTGTTACCACAACGATTACTGACATCAATTTACGACACGCAAAACAAGCTATAATAATATAAAGTTGAGTTTACTAGAGAGAGAACAAACAATTTGTTAAAAATATATACTTTAAATTCTTACAAACTTAAAAAATCACTAACTGAATGGCTTACAAAACAAAATTATGAAGTGACTGAGGCTTTATTTGAAGTAATTACCTAGAAATATACTAAATACAACACTCACAATACACTCAAACTCACACTCAACACTCATATACACACAGAAACATGCATAAATAAACTCTTTTTTTGTCTTTTGTGATTGAATCACTATACTGTTAAGTTTTTATTTTATAAGTATGAATATGGAAGAGCGGGACATCCTGACACAGGTACACATTTACTTAAAACGATGTCCCAACAACGGTATCATGTTATGTAAACGTTTTTTCTAAATAAATTATTTTTATTTTATTTTTTCATAATAATATTTTTCTGAATGTTTTCTTATACAATTTACCCTATTATTTCGTTAGGCTCTTTAGGTTACGACAGGTTTTGACATTAGAGGACGCTTTTAAAACTGTACTGGACGAACAAAACTTTCGAACAGTTTACGATAATAGAAATTCATGGTCTAATCAAAATTTTAAGCCGAATTTTCAAGTTAAAAATTATAACAACGCTAGTTCCCCAAGGCAGACAGTTCCATATCAACCCAATTATCAGATAGACAATCGTAGGAGAAAATAAATAACATGAATAGTTTTTCACCTAATAATTCTCAACGATTACGAAATAGGCAGAATTCATTTAATAATCATAATCACATACAAACGACAACTAGGTCATCGCGACCATCGATTCAACAACAACATCAGCAATTTGCGAACAATACGCGGGTTTGTAGCTTCTTTCACAATACCGACGACGTCCGGAAATAATACCGATGTCACAATGAGAACGGCTAGTTGGCGTCGAATAAATCATACTGATTATGATAATATCGTCGGCTTATTGCAAGAACTCACTTACTGCAAAAAAAATCACTATGTTGTATATGGCAACACACCTCTATTTAATAAAACACTTTTTTCGGATTTTATCGCGGTTTATTATTAACTTTTGTTTCCCGACGTTTCGGATACTTTACAGCAACCATGGTCACGGGAGGAGGTCCTCCCGTGACCATGTGTTATTAAATGAGTAAAATTCGCGTAAACATTAGAAAACAATATAACACACCTCTATTCTTATTAGGGTTAATAAGGTTGATGGCATTGGCAACATTGTCAACAGTGAAAATATGAACAGGATGTAATAAAGATGGCTTATCACAAGAAGACTTTTTTTTAATAAACAACATATAAAACATGGTGTCAGGTGTAAAAACAAAAGAAATAATAGCCGAACATTCAAGAAAACGACAGGGAGAAACATAGAGGAGAAAGAAGCAGTTAAAATTGTGTAAAAATATACGCAAAGGCCGCCAATTAATCTGATTTTATCAGGGTCATCAGAAAACTTTTATATGTTTAAAAGAAAGTTTTTAAATTACATAGAAGCTGCGGGCTTGACTCGAAAGTCAGAGGAGCGAAAAATGGCGTTGTTTCTGAATTTAGCGGGGGATGACGCCATGGATGTCTATACCACGTCGATGGAATGTTTAAAGGTAAAAAGCTTAGAAAAACTCTTAGAGTTATTTGAAAAGCACATAAAACCGAGAAAAAACATAATCGCTAACAGTTATAAGTTTTTTAACATGGCGCAAGCTAAAGGGGAGACCTTTTAGCACTATGTAACAGAATTAAAGAAACAAGCTAAACTATGCGAGTTCAAAGAAGAAGACAGACTTGTGAGGGGCATGATAGTGATTGGAATAAAGGACAAAGGTGTACAAGAAAGGTTACTACGGGAGAGTGACTTAACTTTGGATCAAGCCATCCAGTTTGGAAGAGCAGCAGAAATAGGGAAGATACAGGTAGAAGCATTAAATGAAAAGAAAGATATAGAAGGTATACAAAAACAGAGGGTAAACTACAGGAAGGAGAAGAAGAACTACTGAAATAACTGTGGGAAATGTGGTAAAATACATGAACCGAGAAAATGTTGAGCGTTCGGTAAAAAGTGTGTTGTGCAATAAACTGAATCACTTCGCTGTGATGTGTAGGAATAAAAACATACACAGGAAGAAGAAGCAGGCGTACAGCTTGGAAAAGGAGGAAAACAAAAGTGAAAGTGACAGCGATCATAATTATACAATAGGAAGTTTAAACTATATAGACAATATTAAGCTACAGTGGAGAGAAAAAATAAATATTCTAGGTTTAAATATAGAGTTTAAGCTAGACACGGGTGCTGACTGTAGTACATTGTCTTTAAAGTTGTTCAAGTGTATTAATAAAAATAATAAGTTAAGTTTGAAACAAACACCTGCAATTATTGTTGTTTATAATGGAGAGAAAATTAAGACAGCGGGACAAGTAGAACTAAGCTGTGTTGTAAAAGGGGTAAATAAAAAGGTATGCTTTACTGTAATTGATTTAGATGTACAACCTGTAATAGGACTACCAGATTGTATTAGGTTAAACTTGTTAAAAAGGATCGATGAAATACAAAGTGATAAGTTGACAGAAAAGAAAAAATTTATAAAAGATAATAAAGATATTATTTATCGTTATTTGTTATAAGTATTCTTTGACGGTTAGCAGGAAAGTGGACATAAGGTGCCAATCAAACCACTAATTGCAAATTCATGCGACGTTTCGATCCTTTATTGCACCATCATCAGGCATCTTTACATGTAGTAGTCAATAGACATCTCCTTATCAAAGTTCTTTCATTATGTAAGATTCCAAATCCAAATACATTATATATTATTTTTAAGTTATGTTTTAAGCTGTATTCTATGAATTTTGAAAATTTTAACTAAAACATTTGAATTTGATAGGTAACAATATGCACAATTTTAAGTTATTAAGTTTTTGGTTTTTACAATTTCAAGGCATCAAATTCTCCGAACTTGACTATTGAACTGCATCTCACATGTAGTAGTATGTCTAGAGACATAATGGGTTTTTTGACAGTTTTGACATCCGTGTAGAGTGACGTGTTTTCGGCCGTTAACAAGATTAAAATTAAAAACTAATTAGAGGATGTAATTTAATATTAACAAAAGATGTATTGATTCTACTACATGTGAGTCTGAGGGCCCGAGATCTTTTGTTGTTAAAAGGGAGGATGGAAAAGAAGTCAGGAGGAATCAAAAGCATATAAATTATTCACCTAACCAGTTTAATGTTAAGTCAGAAATACTAGATACTCCATTGATTACTCTTCCTTCACAAAGTAGCAAAAGTTCTGAAAATGTTGTTAGTCATAAAGTCAGTAGGTATGGTAGAATAATAAAACAGCCCTCATACTTCAAAGATTACACACAATAGTTGTGTAATGTTTAAAAAAAAATGTCTTAAGTCTTAAAATTTTATTTTGTTAATTTAAGTTGTATTTATGTTTAAGTTTAAATTTATATCTACAAGGGGGGATGTTGTATATGGCAACACACCTCTATTCTTATTAGGGTTAATAAGGTTGATGGCATTAACAACATTGTCAGCAGTGAAAATATGAACAGGATGTAATAAAGACGGCTTATCACAAGAATACTTTTTTTTAATAAACAACATATAAAACACACTAAATACGTTTTATCTATAGTGGACTTCTTTTGACACATTCTACAAAAGGCAAAAACTCACTAATTTCTATCTAGTGAATTTTTTGGCGTTACGGCTTTACCATTAAATTCGTACTGCAACTTTGGAAATCAGGCATTTACAAAATAATCACTGAGCTGTACAAGTTATTTTTATTAAATAGATAATTATTAAAACAACAGGATACATTATTATACAGAACTCATTTTTACCATGTAATTAACTTTATCGAAACAAGTGCAGCATAAATAGCCTAGAATTAGGTTCGATAAAGTTCATAATTTGCATTTAATTACTTTGTTATGATCACAAGTACCCAAAAGTAATCTTAATGAATTTATTTGAAATGAATTTTATACAAATCATGATATTTAAGATTTCCCTAAAAACGTTTATTGTTTTTAGTTACTTTTTTAATTTATCGGTAGCATTATTTAATTTAATTAACATCGGTTAATAGAATATAGAATATAGTAACTTCTTGCAAGCTACGTGGATACTCGATTGTAGTTTGGCGAGTTATTCATGGTTAGGTAAAATACGACAAAACAGCTTGTCTAAGGAACGCAAGAAAAACATTTTGGAATGTATCATTCTTCTGGAAAACGCTAATTTTTATGTGGATGCTGTAACAAGTGATGGAGCACCAATGAATCGAGGAGTCTGTAATATTTTAGGAATTTCTGAAGATTGCGAATTTTGTGAGCATCCGTGTAACCCACCTCGAAAACTGTTTATGTTTTCAGACTTCTGCCATCTCATAAAAAATGTTCGGAATAGTGTCAGGTAAAATTAATATTTATTTATTTAAAAGCAATAATATGAGAATAAGAAAGGCATAAGAAATATATAAGAAACTAAACATAGCTTTTGAAACGTCTACTGAATAGTACTTAATACTCATACAATATTTTAGACTCCATACGGAATAGTAAAAAAGGGTCAATGGGAAGATGTCTTGAATATTGAGAGATACGATGCCCCTAATTTGAAAATAGCTCATAAGCTGTCACCAACTCATTCCCACCCAAATGGTTATCAGAAGATGAAAGTTTTCTTAGCATTCGAAGTAAGTTGTTCTATTCATATTTAATAAACATGATTAGAAATATATAATTATAATGGCATTGGAACATTTTTAGTACTTCTCGAAGCTCGTTGCAGAAGCTATGGAAATTTTATCGAAGATACATATTAGTTTAAGAGATTCTTTGTCTTCACAGCGTTTCATCAGACTGATTGACGATTTAATCAGAGCAATGATGTCAAGAACCCCACTGCAAGATTTAAAATATTCACAGTCGGAAGTATGCTCTGCAAGAGAGGTACAAAAACATGTATTTTAGCACTGATTCTCTAACCTCCATGATTTTATTATTACCAATTCATGGAGCCGATAAGTTTTTACATAATAATTGATAAATACAGATAAAGAAATCATAACTTTATCAATTATTTAATAAGAAAAAATTCAATTCTCTGGATTTGTTTTAATGAAAAATGAATTGAAACTAGAGAAACTATGACTACTTCATTTTATTCTAGCTGTGTATTCAGTATAATTCAGTGCGGTACTCGTATGTACTCTCCAATAAGCATGAAAATTTGTATTATTTTTCGAGTGCTTTTTGTTGCTTGGGCACAGGTCGGCTAGTATTTTAAATGAAAACAACACTTTATATAAGCAAAAAATTTATCATCAGGAATGTTTTGTTATTGATTTGTATCTTTTCTTTTTCCACACGTTGCATTTTTTTAAATATTTTGTTTTGTACTGAAAAAACTACAACTCTAATGCTATAGTATAATGATCTATGCATTCACTTTCATTACTTTAACAAAATTAAGCAACATGTTATCATTATTTGTTTTTGTATTCATCAACAGGCTATTAAGGACTTCCTATTTTTCTTGGAATAATGGAAAAGATTAGAAGTAGCTGGTAATGTTCTCATTCCCATAAGTATGAGCACTCGAACAGGTCTCAAAGTGAGTTTAAATGGTGTTTTGGGGCTACTGAATTACCTGCATGATGAATGCAATTATATTTATTTGATGACGTCTCGTTTGTCGCAAGATCCCATAGAGATACCTAGTTGTAGCTATTTATTTTTATTATAATCACAAATAGGATTAGCAGGTATTCTTAATTCATTTGAATATGTGATTGTTTCCAGTTATGGATTTTTGTTTGTAGCGCTTCTTCGCTATCATGCGAAACCCTTGCGAATCTAACGATCATCTAGATCCTAAACTCTTTGGACAAGTTTTCAGGCTGGCGTCGTGTTTCTCGCTGGTCCAAACCACCAAAAGGTTGCAATGGGAGTGGGCCTGAACTTTTGTCAACACTGATGCAGACAAAAGAGTCTTTAAGTATTGCACAGACACCCAGAAATGAGTTGTTAGCCAAGTTGAATGACTTGGTTGATGGTAACTATGATGATGACCCTAATAACAACTTCCAGAATCCACTTCTCGACCATGATTACAATATTGTCAGGACAAGCCAAGGCGTTGAGGCATATATTGCCGGATATTTGGTTTGAAAAATGCGAAGTTCCGTAAAATGTCAACATTGCTTATCGACTTTAATGGCCAATGTTACAGAGCAAGCGCATGCTCGAAATGAGCTTATCAATTTAAGAGATATGTATTGTGGTCTCATGTATCCAAGCATAAAACTATTTAACTTACTGGATATAATAGAAGAAACAGTTTTAAATGTTGTTGGTAGTAATGAAGTGCAATTAGATACATTACATGTCATTCTGGATAAGGTGTCAAAAAGAACATTGCCTAAAGTAGCTTGCGCGGATCACAAGCATGCAACTACAGTGCAAGTTATCGATACATATTTAATTATGCGAGGACTTTTTTGAGTAAATATCGATGGCATAGTACTCAGATGTGGTACTTGTGTGCAATGTAATAAATTTTACACATTAGCAATTTTAAAGTTTTAATAATTGGTACTGTATATTGGTATTGGTATATGTAGAGGAGAGCAGGGCTAATAGTTACCAGGGTAAGTTGTTCAGATTGAAATAACGCCGCGAGGAAAAAAATAGTATTTTGAATAAACACGTCGTGAAATGGAACGCCACAGCGCACTAACGGCAGCCATCTTAAACAGGCCAGTAGCGCCCGGAAGATCAGAACGACAGCTAGTGCGTCGCTGATTGATGTAAGTAAATATTTTCGTATTTATTATTTTTGGTCTATCTTACGAATTTTGATGATTAACCTTTAGTGTTTCTGTATTTTTATATAAAGATTTAGCTACTATTTTAGTACGCTATACGTAAATAGCATATGTTTCGTAGCATAAGCTATATCTTACTTTTTTTTCAACACGTATGATTGGGGCTAGATGTTCCTTTTTTCAGGGACCTCGGAACGACTTACCCCAATTATTTTGTACCAATAATGGAATATCAATATTGTTTTTTTTTTTTTTTTCTTTTGTAGCATGCGGACTTATACCTGAAAATCAACACAAGGTTCTGTATCGCAGGAGTTGATGCAAAAAGCAACAGATGCAGTTATCAAAGATGGCAGGAAAATAAAAACTGTTGCTAAAGAATTGGATATTTGTCAAATGAAATTGTACAGATATGTCAAAAAGCTAAAATTTGGAGTAGAAAATATCACGATTGGCTATAAAAAAGTGAGATTGGTATTTACTAAAGAACAGGAAGATAAGTTAGCTGAATAATTGATGCGCCAAGGCCATCAGGAATCGTTAATCTGTCTGCATCTTCCAATATCATAGTAGAACAACTCAAAGATCAAGTCCCTTTTTCTCCAGAAGCAGTACATCCTTTTCCGAAGGCAACGCCAAGAATTGGAACAAACAAAAAACGTATTAGAAATTCAGCTGTTTTAACTAACACTCCTGAAAAACAAGCCTTAGCTGAAGAGCAAAGTAAGAAAAGGAAGATGAGCAACAACAATGAAGAAGTGACAAAAAATAAAGGAAAAAGGAAGGGTACAACAAAACAAGGAAAAGGGAAGTCTGTTAAATGACAGATTTTACAAACGAGTAGCGAAAGTTCTGAGAATGAAGATGACAGCTTAGAGTATTACTGTCTAGTGTACTGTGACAGTTACTCTAATTCACGTCCTGGAGAAGAATGCGTTCAGTGTCAAAAATGTGAGAATTGGGCCCATACCAGATGTAGGCAGAATCAAGTAGGGATATTCGATATATATCTATGCATCGAAAACATCGATGTTTACAATGCGATACATCGAATCGATGCGATGTTTTGAAATGCTTTCGATGTTATATATGCGGCCAACGTAACGTGTACTAAAAAATTATGTGGGCAGCACAGCTCAAGTAATTTGGCCCCACTTTTTTCGATTTTTGTTTTTTTTTTATTTATTCGTTCAGGGAGGATACAGGCAGCTGTCTAGTTTCCTTTCTCTCCTTTGAATTAACGTATTCTACTGTGTGTTTGATTTTTGTACCAGTTTTTCCTTATAATTCCTAATAATTAAAACTCAGTGAATCAGTGTGTTAAAGGTTCTTTTATTCTTTTCTTCCCGCCTATCTATGCATTAATACAGTCCACTCAATTGCTCTCCCATCACGTTTTTTATAATTTCATCATAAAAAAGTGGTCCTATCGATCCGTCTAAAAGAAGATATCCGCATGTCCCCTTGCTACCACGCAATTAACGCGCACCTGTACTCTGCAAGAAAAGGTAATATAATCCCTAACACAGCGGCGCAGCCACGTGTCTTCGTGCTACCATGCAAACCACGCATGATTTTTTCGACGGTCGCAAAGAAGTCAGCAGAGGAAGCACTTTAAAGGAAATTTCAATTACACGCACTCAAGAAATCTTCGCATTTGTCGATTCATCACTGCAAAAAAAGTCATCCATTTTTAGAAAAGAAAATGTCATTAAGGTCAGTCAGCCATATTGAATCTTCAATCGATCTCGCAACCTATCGAGAAACAATCGTACGCTTCACTTTTCAAATATCGCGCGCAATCAGGATTGATAGATAACCAATCGCTGCAAGTTTTATATCTGATCGCTCATTATACAAATTGGTACTCTCAAGTTGTTACCACTGCGCGCAAACTTCACTTCACGCAGCAACAACCAACTGCGAGCAAATTTATTCAGTTGGCAATATACATCATCCCACGATTCAATCGCGAGGCAAGTGTCCCGGCGAGCGAGGCAGCTGTCTTCGCCTGTGCTTCGGGGTCTTTCGGCTGTGGTTCGATATCCTTCGGTTATTCTCGCATTTTGTGATATCTTTCTGATCGTGAGTGAACTAAAAGTGTGTTTGTAATTTCTATTATCACAAGTTTTCATTTAGAGACTGTAAAAATTTAATAATAGTAAATCATTACAATTCATTATATATATGTTGTTGTAATAAGTGGAATAGGTGTGGCTTGGTACTATGGCAGAATTAGAAGCTTTGGTGGCCGGTAGGGGATACGCAAAGGCGTCCATTACAAAATTAAAAAAAAAACATGGACACAGATGTCTACAATGACGCTACCCCGGAAAAGATTAGAGCGTCACTCGCCAGACTAGAATCTGTTTTTTCTGAATATAATGAATATTGCATCAAAATACTAGCTGTCGATATAAACGATTCTGAAGATTCAAGTTTAATCGAGGATACCTATCTGAACCTAGTAACCAAACTAAACGCTTTGTTACATAAGTCTGCATTGCAGACAGCTACTCCATGTACCTCCAAAATAAAGCTTCCTAATGTAGTCATACCTGCATTCACTGGTAAGTATACATAATATTACGAATTTATTAATATTTTCAATGCAATGATACACAATGACATTTCTTTAACACCAGTGCAAAAACTTTATTATTTAAAAGGTCTTTTAAGTGGGGAACCGCATGCATTAATTAACAATTTGCCCTTGCAAGATAGAAGTTACACTGAGGCTATAAAACTTTTGCAGGAAAGATATGATAATAAAACTAAAATAGTTCACGAACATGTTTACACACTTTTAGATTAGATCCATGACGAAGTCAACAACTTCAACTCTGCGAAATATGATTTCGGAGGTGAAGCAACATCTGGCTGCACTCAAAAACTTGGACGAACCAGTGGACTCTTGGGACAGCATTATTGTATGTATTTTATCCCGGATGCTAGACCCCTTATTAACACGTTAACTGCCATAGTAAAATTTTGAATTGATTTTTGTTGTTTTTTTTTTATTTTTGTTTTTTGATTGTATGTTCAAGTAAATCACATTATATGACTATTTTAATTGGTTTCCGGTGATTATAATGTAAAATAAAGCAAAAAAATAAAATGACTGGCATATGTGCCTGACGAGGCCCAAACGAAACAAAACATAGCCATTGGGCCATATCAAGCATTTTGTCAAGCACCGTCCGCCGGCCGCCAATTTATTTGCGCGGGAAATCACTCGGTGCGGCGTTCGGCCGTTTGAACAAAAGTACCTACGCGTGTCGGAGTTCATTCCTTGCAGGTTGCAACCAGTCCGGCGCGAGCCATGCGATGTACCTACAGTGTTTATTTAGTAGTCGCTTCGAATTAGCTGCGGAAGTAAGTGCGCGCATCCATTGCTTTTTTTTGTTTTTGGAGATTTTGTGTGACGATAGCTATTGTAATCATGTCCATTATTGATAATACGTGTGATTTTGAATTATCGTTGGTAGATCTGCAAGCAATTGACAAACTAGAAAAACAACTGACTCAAAGAGATTCCCCGCTGTTAGAAATTCCATGTTGTAGTGAAAATTGTGACGATACAGAAGTAATTTTTCATAGTCGAGGAAACAGGAAGAGGCGGTATGTGATAGAAAGTGGTGACGAAGAAGAAAACCCAGAACAGCAGGTTAGCACAAGGCTTGAGACCGATTTATGGTATGAACCAGCGGGTAAGCAAAGAAGAATTATACCTTTCACAGAGTGCCCTGGTTTGAAACCTTATAGTTTGAGAAATACGATGGCAAAATTCAAACCAGAGGATTGCTATTGTTTGTTAGTTCCGGATAGTGTGTTTCATGATATAGCTATGGAAACCAACCGATTTGCTGCTCAGACAATTACTAACCTTAGTTCAAAAAATCAACTAAAACGAGGATCGCGACTGCTTAGTTGGACTGATACAAACCAAGACGAGATCAAAAGGTTTTTTGGTTTGATTTTATATATGGGCTTAGTTAGATTGCCTAAGCTAGCAGATTATTGGTCAACAGACTCCCTGATTTGCCAATCTTTCCCGCGTTCGGTTATGTCTCGTAACAGGTTTGAAATTTTGTTACGAATGGTACATTTTTCTAACAACGATAACCAAAGATACGGCGACCGTCTGTTCAAAATATGTGAATTGGTAAATACTTTGAATCTCAACTTTGAAACATATTACTATCCTCATGAAAATCTCTGTATTGATGAGTCTCTGGTACCATTTCGGGGTCGCATTATATTCCGACAATATATCAAATTGAAGAGGCACAAATATGGAATTAAAGTTTTTAAATTATGTACTAATCCAGGATACACTAACAGAATTCAAATATATGCGGGAAAGACAGGTGAGACTGAAACTACAACCCCAACCAATGTTGTGATGTCACTTATGGAAGGATATCTTCAAAAAGGTCATACATTATATACCGATAACTGGTATACCAGTACTGATTTTGGACGCAAATTGTTGGACAAAGAAACGCATCTTGTGGGCACTTTACGTAAAAATAGAAAATATTTGTCTGAAGATGTTATAAACGGAAAGATAAAAAAGGAGAGTTTAGAGCTAAAGAAAATGAAGATGGCATTACCTGTATGAAATGGAAGGATAAAAGGGATGTTTATTTACTGTCTACGAAACATTCTATTGGATTTACAAGGACTTACAAAAGAGACAAAGAAATGATAAAACCAAAAATTGTAGTCGATTATAACAAAGCAAAATCTTCTGTAGACCTATCTGATCAGATGATCGCATACTCAACACCACTGAGAAAAACTGTAAAATGGTACAGAAAACTTGCTGTTGAACTGTTGTTGAACACTGCATTACTCAATTCTTACATAATTTATAAAGAAACCACAAAGTCAAAAATAGGGATAGTAGAATATATGAAAAAGTTGTGCAAATATCTAACAGGATCGGGTAAAGAAAACAGTAATCCTGACATGCCATTGACAAGAAATAGGAGGCAAAAGCATGAGCTAAAAAAGAAAGAAGGACCTGTTAAAAAAACTAGAAAGTACTGTTCGCGGTGTTATAAAGTACATGTTCAAACAATAGACAGAAATTATGCTAGAAAGAAGACTAAGCAAGTGAATACTTATTGCCCACAATGCCCTAATGAACCACATTTTTGCCTATCTTGTTTCAACGAGGAACATAAAACAATGTAACTTTTCCTTGGCCTCTGCGACTGATTATTGCATTTCATTACTCTAAATTGCATTTTTTTTATAATTTTCTAAGCTGTGTAAGCCCAAACTATGATTATTTCTTACAGTAAAAAGTTTTTATAGTTTCATTGTGTCGCATTTTATTTTTCCCAATTAAAACCTAAATAAATCCAGTTCTAAATATAAAAGCGTTAGGCCAAGTTGAACTTACTTTTTCCAGGGCCTTGTCAGTCAATTCTAATAGAAAATAACACTGTTAACGTGCTAGACGGCACACTGCCGTCTTTTGAATTTGATGCTTCGACGTCAGTCACCGGTGGCTGACGTGGCCTGAACAAATAGTGACTCTGTCAGGCACCGGTGACTGACATGGCAGTTAACGTGTTAACGCCATCACTAAAGTTAACGCATATCACTTAAGTGGAAATTTCTACGAGCTCGCCACACGAGAGTGGGGTGAGGGAAGACGGGGCGCGGCGTACGCGCCAGCCGCCGCGGCATCACTTCGGCTTCGTCCAGCAAGCCCAGCGCAAGCGCATACATTATTACATTAACTTCTCATATTGTACCAAAGTCATAAAAATCAAATCATAGTAATAAAATACTGCATAAGAGGAGTGTCTGACTTATCATTTATACTCCATCATCAACATCTTCAACATTTGGCAACCGTGACAAGACCCGGCTGCAAGAATATCATTGGAACATACTGAAATAGCCTCTGCACTACTTATTTTGAATGCAAGATAGGTAATAGGTAATGGATAGATAATAATGCATATAAGTTGAGGAATGGTCTAATTTTGGTATGTAAAATGTTTTGGTGATAGAAATTCGTTGTAGTTAAAGTGTAAAACAAATCGTAATGTATCTGTGAACTGCTGGACAATTTTTGTATTTTTACCCACATAATATGTTGATAGTTTCTCATGTAAGTGACTGTGTGTTTTCAATGAGAAAATAAATATTCTTTAAACCTAAATAAAGGCCGAACGGGTGTGGAAATTTCCAGGTGCCGTGTCGGCCGGGCGAGTACCGTTAGATAACAGCGTATGGACCTACATACCTATAGCCAGCAATTGTCAGGGGAGTGCTCGTTCCTTTTATTCCTTTACAAATCTTTTCCTTTCTTCAATTTGTGTATATGTGTGTACAAAACTCCGACTGAGTGAGATTAATACTTATACCAAAGATAAGTATCGAAATGAAATGCATAATTCTTTGCTTGTCCTTATCGGGTGTACATAATTTGCTTTCCATTGCAATTCATAATAGCTTAACGCAACTAGTGCTTGCTTAAAATGAGTACTAGCTAGGTACATAAAGCGGTATGCATTTTTTCGTCGCGTCTTAATTAAATACGCACATTCATTTCATAAGCACCTACATATACCTATTCTTTAAATTGATTTCTATCGCATTACTGTGCATAACTTGTTCAGCATAATCTTCCAGCAGCTATAAATTTCATGTACATTAAATTTACCTTTTACTTCAACGGAATACATGCATTTTTTTTTCATATTTTCAACTTCATTAATAACAAAAATAAAACATTTTCTTCTTCAGTTATTTGTCCAAATGAATATTTTTCTTTCCTTTTGAAAAGTCGATACTGTGTTTTGCGCAACGCGTTAATTCGTTTGTTCACGTAAAAATAACGGAAATTCCAGTGTCGACGGCAGTCACGCACCGTGCGCGTGATTGTTTCTCCGCTTGCCGCTTGCACCGCTGGCCGCCATATTACACCGTTCCGCGTGCAGCGCGGTAGCTAGTCACGCCGTGCCGTACCGAAACGAAGACTCAAGTCTATTTTTTCATCAGTGGTTTATGATCATCATTTTATTTTGCTCAATTTATTAGACCCATTATTATTATTTTATTTTATTTAATTTTTGTTATCTTTATTCTAAGATGTCAATTGCTAACAAACCCGGTGAGGTTGACCAAACGAAATTAAAAGAGCTCATCGCATCACGCGGTGTATCAAAGGGAAGTTTGTTTAAATTCAAACAATTTATAGACTCGTTAGCTCAACTTTCAATCGGCGACATTCCTAGCGTGCATATCAGGGAGGTTACTAATCGGCTACATAAATTAGAAAACATATTTTTGGAATTTGATAGGGTTCAGGCTAAAGTTGAAGTTTTGGTAGATGATGTATCCCAACATGAAGAAAGACATTTATTCGAATCTACATATTATGCGACAATTTCTGCAGCACAGGAATTAATTGAAACATACACTAGATTACATGAAACTAAAAACGATAGGAGGGATACTTGTTCGCGTAATGAAGTTTCCGCAAGAGGTACTTGTAGTCGTTTTAACAACATTAAATTACTAACAATTATGTTACCTACATTCGATGGTAATTGCATAAAGTGGTTGGAATTTTGGGATACTTTTGACTCTTTAATTCATTCTGAAGTCTCGATACCTAACATAAATAAATTTCACTACCTGAGATCCTCTCTAGAAGGCAGTGCTGCAATTGTAATTAAATCAATTGAATTTACTTCCCAAAATTATAATGTAGCATGGGACTTATTGTGTAGTAGGTATGATAATAAAAAAATCCTAATAAATAATCACTTAAAGGCGTTATTTAACATTGAGCCTATTACGCGTGAGTCGTTTAAAGCTATCCGATATTTAATTGTTCATGTTGTTGGGAAACCTACCATTAAATAGATTAACCCAATTCTATCCCTTTCAAATTTGTGGCACTGATTTCACTCGCTTTTTCGTGATTTCGTCAAAAAAAGGTCGGGACAATCGCATTTCAAAAGCCTATTTATGTTTATTTATTTGTTTCGCAACCAAAGCGTTGCATTTGGAAACGGTCAGCGATCTCAGTGCACAGGCCTTTATTTCATGTCTAAAGCGGTTCATTGCAAGGAGAGGTAAACCTCATCGTAAATATTGCGACTACGGTAAAAATTTCGTGGGTGCTAATAATGAATTGAGCAAAGTATTGCGTGCAAGTCTTCGTTCCGTTAAGGATTTTTCTGCCAATGAAGGCATAGAATTTTATTTCAACCCGCTATACTCTCCCACATTCGGGGGATTATAGGAGGCTGGCGTAAAAAGCGCTAAATATCACCTAAAAAGAGTTGTAGGAAACGCTTCCCTCACTTTCAAGAGTTGAGTACACTTTTTGCACAAATTGAAGCGATCCTCAACTTCCGACCGCTAACTCCTTTACCTAGTGACCCAAAGGACCTTAGAGACCTTTCAAGAAAATTAATGAAGATTCTGTGCCTTCTGCCTCCACACAGACTGTCAGTAAAAAAGTTCACAAAAAAAGGATAAATGTATAAAATATGCAAAGAAATACAAAGCGGTTCTGAAAAGAATTCAGACATTTAAAAAATCACTAGAAACAACAAAAAAGAATTTGTACCGATTAACAGTCAGAACAAACAAAAAGATCAAGGATTTAGAAACAAGTATGCTAAAGATAAAAACTAGGGAAGGAGTTTTAGAAAACATCATTAAAAAGAAGTATAAAAACTGCCACGCGTAAAAGGAAAAAAGAGTATTAAAACGTTTAGCTGATACAGACATCGTTAAACGAGCCAAACAAAAGTGTCACATGTCAAAGTTGCTGGGACTAAAAGGCAAAATTAGAAGAGAAAAATTACAGTAAAAAATAATTTATCCAAAAATGAAATAGCGTATTTTTGCTTGAGAGATGATATAAGTAGATGCACTGCCGGAAAGAAAGAATGTCGAACTTCAGACAAAAAGAAAGAACAGATCAGATATTTGACCGATACTATTGGTAATCTGTACCAGATATACAAATCTGAAGGCGGTAAATACAACATATCGACACTCTATAAACACAAACCTTTCTGTTGGATATGGCAACATCAAATAATATGTTATATTAATATTGTCTATGTTCTTTCCTTTTGTCCTCGAGCGTCCGTGGAGTTAGTGTGTTCTCGTATCTCTTAATAAATCATAATTAGTAAAATCTATACTCGTTTTATTAGGTTATGAGCCCAGTATGCCCTATAGTTAATTTAAAAGTATTTATTAAAGTATTTTCAATAACTAGTATAGGCGTGGCGCAAGATAAAAACGAGATATAGATAGGCGCGTGAGTTCCCACAAAATGGCGTCGAACACATTTCTGGCTAACGTTCCGAAGTTGTTGGGCCGAGAAAATTATAGCGAATGGGCGTTTGCAGCGGAGAATTTTCTAGTGCTAGAAGGTATGTCAAATTGCATAAAACAAGATTCAGCAAAAGCAACCGCAGAAGATGCAAAGGCAAAGGCAAAGTTAATTATGACCATCAGTCCGTCACTATACGTACATATCAAAGAAGCATCTAGTACCTATGATCTTTGGCAAAAATTAAGATCAATGTTTGATGATTCAGGTTTTTTGCGTCGAATAACATTATTGCGCAATTTAATATCAATCCGCTTAGACAGTTGCGAATCAATGACGATCTATATTACGCAAATTATAGAAACGGCCAAAAATTGTCTGGTACAGGACTTATAGTGAACGACGAGTCGATCGGGTGTTTATTGTTGGCCAGCTTGCCCGAAAAATACTTACCTGTGATAATGGCGATAGAACATTCGGGAATAGGTAGGTAGTAGGTGAATAAGGTGAGTTTGATGACAAAAAATGCGTGTTACACACCGAGAATAAAGGAAATAATGGCTGCAGATAAAAATAAAATGTCAGTGCTGTGTTCTGGTGATGTAAATATCATAACAGTAACTCGTAATTGTAAATACGAAGTGACTTTGAAAGACGTACTGTGTGTACCGAATCTCACTACGAAATTAATTTCAATAAGTCAACTTATAAAAAATGGAAATAAAGTAGAATTCAATATAAAGTTGAATAAATAAAATAAAATAAAATACATACACAAAGACTGAAAAAGGAATTGATAAGACTCTTCACAAGAAAAAGACTGCAAAAGTACTGAAAAAAGGATCCATGACTACTTTAATTAAGTCATTTGAGAATAGCATACCTAGCATTTAAGATGCACTACTATACCTGGAAACATCAACAGCAAAAATACCGCGAGTATATCAATGAATTGAACCAGAATGAAGCATTAATACTGTCTAATTTCTCAGAAAATTACATAGGTAAAGAAGCAAATGAAATACAATCGATGCATTTTGGTGCATCAAAACAACAAATTACGATCCATACAGGTATTTTTAACTAAGTATGGCGGCGATTTCTTTAATGTATTTACAGTCAATTATGGTATTCTAATTTTGATGTACAATTTTACAGGCATGGTGTACTGGGCAACTTCTTCTCAATCGTTTTGTTCAGTTTCCGATAACAACTGCCATGAGCCCGCAACAACATGGGCTCATCTCATGCCAGTCATAGAAATTGTCAAAGCAGAAAATCTTGAAACGAAGATTATACACTTCTTTTCAGATGGTCCAAGTTCCCAATATCGTCAGAAAAAGAACTTCTATTTACACAATTTATTCACCTCGAAACTGAAATTTGACCGCTCCACATGGTCATTCACCGAAAGTGGCCATGGAAAAGACGTAGCCGATGGTATCGGCGGTGCCGTAAAAAGGAGTCTTGATCGACAAGTGGCATATGGTAAAGATGTCATGAATAACTCACAAGATTATGACCTACTGAACAAATCTATGAAATCTGTTAAATGTTTTCATATTCAGGATTCTGACATTGAAAATGTGGTGTAAATAATCCCCAAAGACTTGAGTGTTGTACCAGGAACTATGAAAATTCATCAAATTGTATCAAATTCACAAGACAAGAATATAATGAAGCATATAACTCATTCCTGCTTTTCTGGAGCAAAGAAAGGTTTGTGTGGTTGCTTCAATCCGAAAAATATCGGGTTTTATACAACAGAGAGAACTTTAAACAACCTCGAAATGACACCTGCAGTGCCCTACCTCAATTAACATCAGTGAGTCAGTCAGTGCCTTAGCCTTTATAAAAAAATCTTTGTGCCCCAGTGAGCTATCAACAATAAAGTGTATGACGGTTTTGCATTTTCTTTACAAATAAATAAAATAATTAATAAATATGTGTTTTATTCGGACCATTATGTTTAACAAACACAAAAAAAAAACAAATTAAACCTTACACTAACAATATCTAATAAAAATGGGTTGGAAAGTACCTATAGATATCGTTCGCTTGTGCAAAATATATACTTAATTTGAGCAATGTGATAAATCCCTTACATATCCTCTTAGTAACTTTCATCTTCCACTGACTTACTGTCGTCTCAGAAAATAAACAATTTTAATATATTTTCGTTTTAATATTATGTAATACTTTGTTTTGACTTGTTACTAGATAATTTAATGATTATTTTGTACATATTAAATATAGTACTGAATGTATTCTAATTTATAAGTTAAAAACAAAACTGAGAACTTGAATTTTCCTAACGTTAGTCATAGGACATAAAAGTTACAATATTTAAATGTTAAAAAATGTACTATTTACAGTTGTATTTTATTTTATTTAACATTACATTCAAGATGATAATAAAAATACTAAAGATATGGGGTACTTGTCTCAAAAATTATTTGTGCATCATTTTCAACATTTTGTACTTCCGTATGTCGCTCAAACATGTTTATTTCATACTTTTGTACAATATTAAATATGTCAGCCTTGAACTTGAATTTTCCTAACGTTAGTCATAGGACATAAAAGTTACAATATTTAAATGTTAAAAAATGTACTATTTACAGTTGTATTTTATTTTATTTAACATTACATTCAAGATGATAATAAAAATACTAAAGATATGGGGTACTTGTCTCAAAAATTATTTGTGCATCATTTTCAACATTTTGTACTTCCGTATGTCGCTCAAACATGTTTATTTCATACTTTTGTACAATATTAAATATGTCAGCCTTAGCTAAGGTTTGGTAATACGGTGTAAGATTTTTTAAGAGTGAGAGCAATACCACGCAGAAACTTGTCAATAGGATGTAGAGATTACATATACTTTTTAAATATAATTTGATATGTAAAACCCCTTTGATCAGTAACTAAAAATAAATCATTTAAAATAAAATAGTTCTATTTTTACACTTACCTTAACGTAACAGTGAGTCTTTCCATTGGCGATATAGATTGTCTCTTTTGTAGTAGCAAGTGAAAAGTAGATTCTGACATTTTGAAGTAATCATAATAATATTTAGGGTGTCTCGTGAGTTTCTGGCATTATGTGTGATATTCTCCTGCAGTTTCTCTATCTTCCCACAGCTCACATACCTAAATACGTTTTATTGCCTGCTGATAGTCTTCTTGGTCATCTGCTTCTTCTTCATCTAGCGCTATTGCAATCATTGCTAACTCTTCTTGACATCATGAAGACATCGTGAAGTGTGCGTATCAGAAAGAAACCGATTACACTGGCACCGATTTCTCTGATATTTGTGAACACGGGTGAGTGATGGCAAGTCCCTAACGGGAACACTGAAACGGACAACTCGGAACGCGGATATGTCTGACCCGGAAATGTGTGGATAGCGCCTTAGTGCGTCGATTTGTTTATGCTAATCAGTGCCACGTGCGACGTTGTCAGTGACAGGTGAGTTCAAAGTGCGCGCGGGCGTTTTATACCCGGGTTCATAGTTAGCGTTTCAATATTTGAATTCAGTAACCTATTAGAGCCAGAGACCTCATCTAGTCCAGCACCAGTCACGTGTCCTGAGGAAGACAACAATAGCTCCATTGATTAAATGGAATAAAGATTGTTATCAAACTAACGTGAGAACTCGATCCGAAAATATTATTTCTGTCATTCCTGGTGTCAAAGGCCCAGCTCGTAATGTTCGTTATGAATTTGACTGCTGGAAATTATTTGTTTGTGATGAAATTATCGATGAAATACTTGTCAACACTAATTGTCACATACGAAACAAACAAAAACCAGCTCTACTAAAACGCAGACTTCATTAATGAAAGAATTATGTAACGATGAGTTGTTGGCTTTTATTGGGCTTTTATATCTAGCCGGACTGAATAAAGCGAACAGGCAAAACCTTAATGCCTTATGGCGTACTGCTGGCACAGGTATAGATATTTTCCGGAATACTATGTCTTTACAAAGATTTTACTTCATTATGAATTGCATTCGATTTAATGACAGCAGTACTAGACTAGTAAGAAAGCAAACTAGCCCCTATTCGAAGTTTGCGTGATAAATTTGTACTACACTGTCAAGAAAACTATGATCCGTCAATATCTCACAATCGATGAAAAATTAGACTCTTTCAGAGGCAGATGCGTTTTTGTGCAGTATATACCTAATAAGCGGGCAAAATATGGCCTCAAAAGTTACCTGTTAATAGATGCAAAAAGCTTTTATATAGTGAATTTGGAGCTTTACGCTGGCACTCAGCCCCCAGGACCATACAATAAAAGTAATAAGCCGTTCGGCGTTGTAGATACATTAGTACAACCAATATCGCAGTCAAGCCGCAAAATTACTTTCGACAACTGGTTTACCAGTTACCCTCTAACCCAGCATTTATTGAGCCACCATAAATTAACTTCTATGGGTACTATTAGAAAAAACAAAAGAGAGATTTCCGCCTCGATATCAAACGTGACAGATCGTGACACATAATTCAGAATTTATTTTTCAAAAAGATATTACATTAGTCTCTTACGTGCCCAAGAAGAATAAGGTTGTGTTGGTCATTTCAACTATGTACCATGATAATAGCATTGACGTTATGACAGGCCATAAGAGAAAACCTGAGATGATTACTTTTTTATAACAGGACCAAAGGAGGGGTTGATGTCGTTGATGAGTTATGTGCCAACTACTATGTATCGCGAAACAGCAAAAGTTTGCCTCTCACGTTTGTCTATTCTTTATTTATTTTGAATATGGCAGGTATAAATAGTTACATAATAAGAAAAAAAAAATTGCTCACTACCGAATCTAAAACGACGAGAATTTCTTCGGGTTTTGGGCTTGAAATTGGTAGAAAATCATTTGCGCACACGAAGAGGTAGGGGAGAGGGGTAGGGTAGGTAGGGAAAATAAGGTCTGCATACAAGTCTACGTAAAAGAATAAATGATTCTTTGGGCGAACCAACCCCTGCTCCGCCACCTAAAATAGCAGGTATTGCTCGAAGATGTCAAGATTGTGAAGAAGACCAAACATACTTGCTGCAAGTGCAATAAGTTCATTTGTATGGAACATGCTGAGACAATTTGTAAAAATTGTGCAGCATATTCACAAGACACACACTAATTTTTTTTACTAGGATCCTACCGTGGTTTCTATTTTTTGTTTAAAAATATCCTCATTTTTAACATACAAGTCATGTCATTTCAGACATAAAGTTTTTTCATATATTTTTTTTTTGCGTTAAGAAAAGTACATGTTTTTTTTATGTTTTTTTTTTCTTTTTTTTTTTTTTTTTATTATTTTCTAAACTTGTTTAAATAAATAATTTAAATGAATATTACAAAAGTTGTTTCAATTATTTTACTCCTTGAATAATGCACTATTAAGTTATCAATCAAAAAGTGAACGAAAACCTCAAAAAAAAAAAAAAAAAACGAAATACAACGATATTTAAAACAGGGTAAAATTCATCGTGGTTAATTGATGACATGATTGAAAATAGGTTCATTCACGCCGGGTTAAGAGCGACGTACCACCTATTAAGAATTAATGAACAATAGTTGCTGTATTGTTGACGCTACTCATTACAAAACCAATATATAAATCTTCGATAACATTATTAAATAAAACTACGGGCGCTTTGTATTTCATTCCTTTATACGCTAGCTATCTAAACAACTTAACTGAGAAATTAATATGTGTGTCATAAACAAGAAATAAAATCACACTACTTCTAAGTACAAAGTAGTTTTTAAATGAATTTTATTATTAACAAGTAGTATCTTTACTTTTACACGCTACACGGCATTAATATATTGTGGAATGTTTGTACCCCGTGATGGGATACATATTAGATAATAATGTAATAGTGAATTATATATAATGTTCCATATGTATGCCTTAGAACAGCTGTCATTTTGGGAATTGGTGTGACCTCAGTTTACAGTGTATTAAGAGAATACAAAGAAAATGAACAATTTAAGTCTCCCGAGAAACGTGAACCGAAACACAGTTTCAAAGATAAATTAGACGATTTTACTTTTGCCGCTATAAGGCGCAAAAGTACATCATTTTTTTATGCAAATGAGTCACCCACCATTATAAAGGTAACTTAAACTTTATTCCTTCTACTGCATTTATTCTGTGTCCACCATAATGTTCTTTGTAAAACCAAAGTATTAGATTGCGTAGACTTCCTTACTCAAAAACTTCTTTTTATTACTTTACAGATTCTTAAGGTTGTCAATGAAGATCCAGACCTACCCAATTTTTCTTGGAGTACAAATTTAAATGTTATGAAACATTTAAATTTCAAATATGTCACAAAGTCAAGACAAAGCATTTTAATTGACAGACAAGACATTATTTTATGGTGCCAGCGATACCTTCGAAAAATTAAAGAGTATCGAAGTGAAGGAAGTTATATTTATTACCTTTCTGTTTTCTTTACATTAAATTGTATTTTCAATAATTAATTGGTATTTTTCACTATCTTGAAGGTCATGCATCGAAGAAGGTATGGAATGACCACACAGTGTTATCGTCCCGCCGGGAGGTCTTAGATGGCTTAACCACTGGCTTAAAACAGCCTTCAGCAAAAGGA